>NC_082402.1:2619668-2664668 GCF_031168955.1 Gadus macrocephalus
GGGGATGGAAGCTTGTGGTCTCGTGTGTGACGGAGCGGCCGCTGGTTTAAACATCTGAGGTTTCTGGAGTCTGAAGAGGAACGGTCCCCTGCAGCCATTTTTGGACACGGTAGGGCGCAGTACTTTCACCCATAACCACTCCGGACAGAACCGGACCTGCAGAGTTAATGCACCTGCCCTCTCTCTTTCTAACCTACTCCATCCTTCTCTCCCTCTCTGTTCTGCCTCTCCATCCCCCTCTTTCTCTCCTTCTCGTTCTCTCCCTCAGTGTCTCCCTCTCTCTAACTCCATTACTCTCTCTCCATCCCTCTCCGACATGACAAGACATTTAAGTGACTACAACACAGCCGAGCAGTAAGTGGCTGCCGGGCAGTCCTTGTCAGACACTTACAGACCATAATAACACCTTGAGTACGGTGCAATTACTGGAGCGCGGCCAGGCCAGAGTGCTCCACGAGACATTTCATCTCTGGCCTCGACCTCGCCACCCGGTTATCAATGTAAACATTTCCCATTAGGGCCGATTACAGCATGGCACTGAACTCAAGAGCCAACGCAAACTGGCCCAACCACTTTCATACAAACATTCACCTGGAAACGTTCAACGGAAGCCTTCCTGTGAGAATGGAGCGACGCAAGATTGTCTCCAAAAGGCTTCCATACTTTTTTTGGGCCATCTTAAAAAGGTTGCAAATATAGGTTTTTTTGATTAGAGATGGCTTAAGTTTAGAAGTTAGGTTAGGGATGGTTATTTTAGGTATTAGGTTAGAGATGGATCACTTTGGTGAGTTTAGTGGTTAGGTTGTTAAGTTCAGTTGTTATGTTGCATACGGTTACGTTTAGGTATGAGTTTAGAGATGGTTCGTTGAGTTGTTAGGTTGCATATGGTTAAGTTGATGTATAAGGTTAAAGATGGGTAGTTTAGCCATTCGTTTGGAGATAGTTCATTTAGTTGTTAGGTTGCATGTGGTTAAGCTTAGATGCTAGGTTAAGAGATGGTTACATCATGGACATATAATAAACAACCATCTAACTGCTTCTGTACTCACATCTCTGCAATAGCTGACCGGCCAGTCACAGCTGGAGCTTGTTCATTTTGGGGTGCTTTTCATTTTGGTGCAGCGGTGCGCCCGGTGTATGTGACCAGCACCGCCCGCACCGACTGGCCCCCCCCTAAATGTAACAGACCCCTTTGATTACTGTAATTAGCTACACCTGTGCTCCCCTGCCGACGTGTGCCGGTTGGGTTTGACGGAGCGGAGAAGGAAGGCCTTAAACCGCGTTCAGGAGCACAAAGGATTCAAACCGGCACCTTCAAAGACAGATATCTCTTACAGACTATTGCCAGTAATAATGATGTCTAAACTTGAACAGTTGAGGGCTTGTTGGTCTCGTTGTTTGTTGTTGTTGTGTTACTACTTGGTTACCATGGAGAGCAGCGCCTACACAATGTGCATTCAGAAACATGCCCTCATTTATTTTTCGGGTGATTTCTCGGGGAGCTGTGCTCTTTGATGTTCTCTACTTTATTTGGCTCCTCCGCGGCATGCGGCCAATCAAAGACGTTTAGTTGTTTTTTTCTCGAGTCATTCCTGAAATCAAAGCGTTGGCGGTTCCTGAGGCTAATTTGTTAGCTTTGCCACATCCTCCTCCCAGCTCATCTAAATGGAACCTCTCGGGTGGAAAGAGCCAGGCCTTGGGGTCTGCGCTGATAATAGATCTATCTCGCTGCACAGCTGATCAATATTGATATCCTGCCCAATAAACTCCCGAACCATTAGCCGTGACACAGCGGCCGCCTGCTGATTGGCCGATAGAGACATGCCACGATTACGTTGTGACATGTCGATAACCTTTGATGACATTTTCCGCAATTTTAACAAATGACGGGCGTGCTCACTCCCGCCACCTATTACGGCCACGGCCACGGGAACACACACAACCTGTCCCGGATCACAACTCCTTCACAACTACCAAGTAAAGCTCCGTTGGTGCGTCATTCCACGATTGTTGAAAATAAAAAATGTAGGTAAACCTACATTTTTTTTTTAAATATCCATTCTGTTCATTTACATTAGTTTCTGGGAACAGGTCCATTAAAAAAAAGAAAGAAAGCTAGATGCATCGCTGTCGCAGTCATGACTGACATGACTGATGCATACCTCCATCATCTACTGGGATTCACCCAGCAGCTAGGGCACACTGGTTTCATCCGCTCACGATCTCGTTTCCTGTCCAGCTGAGACGATAATTTCACGTCTCAAGTCTTTCCTTGTGTGTTTAGAAGGCATTACAACAGTACTGCTCCCTACTGGTACGACAGGCTTTAATAGCACTGCTCCATACTGCGACTGACTGCTCCATAATGGGACTGATCGCCTGTAGTCTACTGCCCTCCAGGGGTTTCAAACACGAACTACACACTGTAGCTGTCTACATTTTATACTACAACAAATGAAATATAGGCGATACAACGGTTTGCATCCACAAATAAAGCTGACATCTCAATAAAATCAGATTACGACAATAAGTCGTTACGTTTCTTTTTTGCTTCGCGCATATTTTGACGGTGACGATTGGTCTTCGAGGAGACCCGTAGTCCACCTCCTAGTGTTGACGTGTGATTAGCTTAGCCCGTTAGCTGACGACCCGCTACATACTGGCTGTCACACTGAACCGTCAGACAGGCACTGCCCTGGTACTGGTCCAATAACGCACTGGTCCGTTGAGCCACTGGCCCGTTACTGGTCCGTTGCCCCACTGGTCGGAGCCCACTGTGGACCTTGTTGTCAACATGGACGACGCCTGGGACGAGATCCGCCGTCTGGCCGCCGATCTGCAGACGGCGCAGTTCGCTCAGACGGTGCAGAGGTAACGGATCTCCTAACCCTAACTTAACCCTTAACCCCTAACCTTAGTTATGATGAAGCTTGGTACCGGGTCTGCCAGCTGTGAGCCGGCGGAGTCACATCTGGTCTATGGTTTCCTGCAGGTTGTCGGAGAGGAACTGCATCGAGATCATCACTAAGCTGGTGCAGGAGAAGCGTCTGGACGTGGTCCACACGCTGGACGGGAAGGAGTACATCACCCCGGCCCAGATCACCCAGGAGGTCCGCGATGAGCTCTACATCCAAGGAGGTCCGTCTGACCCCCGGTCACAAACCCCCTAATGCTAGCTGAGTACTGCAGCAAAACAGAGCTGAGTACTGTAGTATATACACCACATAACACTGTTTTGAGTATTTTAGTATGACAGTAGTATGACAGCTCAGTGTTGACCCCTGAATGCTGGTTTCTCTCCCCAGGGAGGATCAACATGGTGGACCTCCAGCAGGTGGGTGTTCCCCTCGTAGCGTTACTACTGAATCGCGACCGGTTTGATCCGGCTCCTCTTCATTCATACTACTCCACTCTCATGCACAGTCTGATGTCTGACGTTTCAGATCATCAACGTTGATCTGAACCACATTGAGGCCAGAGCCAATGAGATCACCAGAACGGAGAGGGGAGTCCAGCTGGTCCTGGGACAGCTCATTGATGTGTGAGGAGAACTTCTAGGTTTACATTCAGGGCATTTAGCAGACGCCGTTATTGAAAGAGACCAACAACGTTTAATACGCACACGGTGGAGTCGACCATGCAAGGCGCCAGCAAGCTGGTCAGGAGCAGTCAGGGTGAGGCGCCTTGCTCAATGACACCTCGACACTTGAGCTGGGGATCGAACTAGCAACCTTCAGGTTACCAGCCAATCCGCTCTACCTCCTGAGCTAAGCAGACCCCTGGTTGCCGTCTTCCCATGCTTTTCATTTTCTTTATGCAGGTTTGAACACATTTGTTGTCTATCTAAGACGACGTGCATATTTAGAAAACAAATACTGGTATAGCATACATGGAAATCTCACTTCTATGATTAAGAAGTTTAATTCCGCAAGTTTGCTTTCTAAACGTACTTCTTTCTTGCGTGGCTTTTACCAGCGCGAGGGGGCACTTGGTTATTCTGCAGTCCGCCCTGCAAGGAACAGAAGAACCTTTTGAATTCTATTCAATTATAATTTCAACAACGTCTTCTGAGGAGGGGCTGACCGCCTGTGCTCCTGCAGGAAGTACCTGGAGCGCCTGGCCGAGGAGGTGAACGACAAGCTACAGGAGGCCGGCCTCATCACCATCTCGGAGCTCTGCAAGACCTACGACCTGCCGGGGGACTTCCTGACAGAGGTGAGTCCGCTGCCAGGCGTCTGTGAACGCGTCTCACTCGCTCTCCAGTGGCGGCTTATGTCGGGACTAGACTCACTCATAGGGGTGTGAATCTTTGGCTTCAGACGATTCGATTCGATTAACGATTCAGTAGTTGGCGATTCGATTCAAGGACAATTTCTTTTTTGGAACGATTCGATTCTGTAAACCACGTTTCGATTCAGTAACTTTGAACCAAAATTCTATATCCGTGAAATAAACATGCAATAATGTGACACCCCTTGTACATTTTACCATTATTCTTTGCGAAGCCAAAATGCTTCCACACTTTGGATTTCAAGTTTGCTGGTGCATTAACAATCTCGCTGCCGCTCTCTGCCATGTTTGAAATGCACCAGTAGAGGGTGAGGGAGAAAAAAAACCTCTTGTGGGACTTCCTTGCAAGCTGACTAGCTGATGAGAGTTACGGATTACCGAGCTGCACTTCCCAAAATAAACGTGTAAACTAAGTCTTAAAACATTAATCATAATCGATTGATACGATTTAAAGCATTTATATCGATTATTGGTGAAGCCAAAGCGATTCATTCTATTTATTTATTTTAGCAGATCGATTTAGTTGAATCGGTAGGACTGACAATCGATTCATCGATGCATCGCATGAATCGTTACACCCCTACTCACTCATAAAGGTTTGTCTCTCGCCCGCGTCCAGGAGCTGTCCCGGCGTATGGGGAAGCTGGTCCAGGGCCAGTTTGACCAGTACAACCGAGGGGTCGTCTACACCCCCGCCTTCGTAGCACGCCACAAGGCGCGCATCAGAGGGCTGTTCAGCGCCGTCACCAGGTAGGGAACGGAGCAGCAGCAGCAGTAGTAGTGTGTGTGTGTAGTTAGAGTAACGCTGTCACCAGGTAGGGGAGGAGGAGCAGCAGCAGCAGCAGTAGTAGTGTGTGTGTAGTAAGAGTAACGCTGTCACCAGGTTCTGAGGTAGGGCGAGGAGCAGAAGTAGTACAAGTGGTGGTAGTGTTTGGGTTAGGTTCTTCAGACACCAGGAGGAAGTGATGCTAGCGATGCTGGTTACGGTGTGGCCCTCACCCCTTTAGCACCTTAACGCCATGAATCTAAAAACATAATGGTGATCAAAGTGGCTTCAGTCCTCTGCTAACTCAGTGGTGGAAGGGAAAGGTAAAGGTGGTGTGAACGCGTGATGTGGAAGGTAAAGGTGGTGTGAACGCGTGATGCAGTGCTTTAACGGTCCTCCTCTCTCCCTCAGACCCACCCCAGTCAGCAGTGCCATCGGAGCCTTCGGATTCCACGAGCACCTGCTCTACTGTAAGCCCCCGTGCTACACTGCTAGACTGACACCCTGCAACGCTGACACACCGTGACCTGTAGCTTCAGGATCATTATCCACCATGGACGTGTTCCTCCCTGGGTCCGGGTCGGTGGTGTAGCCGTTCTGTTCCCGACTCTGCTAATTCTGTGTTATGTTTTTTTCCCAAATGATGAGTCGGGGGACAACTGTTGCATTGCCAACAGAGTGGGTCTTTAATCCGTGCAATATAAGCACACCAACAAGATGTCTGTCGCACATGCACTCATCTCTCCAGCATGGCAGGCAGGGACCTCGCGGGTCACCCCAGGGTCACGCCACCCAATGCTCCAGTACAAAGCTCTCAAAACAAATATACATCCATACAAAAGTGCTTCAAGGAAAAATAATTAGTTCAAAGAAAAGAAAAGGATTCTTGAAATCTAACTTGTACACGGTGACATTGGCACGGTCTCCCAGTAGGTGGCGCTGGCCCCCCTTTCCTAGAGCGCCTCCCTGTCGCTACAGGCTGATCTACCGCCGCACATCTAGGGGGACACGCCCACGTATGAGGTCACGAGAGGCCGCTTGTCGCCACTGCTGGGCGCCACACCTGGTGGTGAAACGGAGGCCGTCAACGGGCCCCCCCCCCGACCAGCCCGGGTTCTAACGTGTGTGTGTGTGTGTGTGTGTGTGTGTGTGTGTGTGTGTGTGTGTGTGTGTGTGTGTGTGTGTGTGTGTGTGTGTGTGTGTGTGTGTGTGTGTGTGTGTGTGTGTGTGTGTGTGTGTGTGTGTGTGTGTGTGTTGCAGCCGTGCTGGAGGAGCTGGTCAACTCGGGGCGCCTGAAGGGGGCGGTGGTGGGGGGCCGGCAGGACAAGGCCGTCTACATCCCCGATATCTACTCCCGCACCCAGAACAACTGGGTGGACTCCTTCCTGCAGCAGAACGGTTACCTAGGTAACCCCCTCACCCCCGTCTCAGCCACTGCCCTCCCCCCGTATAACCCCCATCTGTTCCTTAATGACCTGTCTCTGTACTGTCTAACCCCTACCTGCTCCTTAATGACCTGTCTCTGTACTGTCTAACCCCTACCTGCTCTGTAATGATCTTTCTTTGTGCTGTCTAACCCCTTCCTGTGTACTGTCTAACCCCTAGCTGTCTCTGTACTGTCTAACCCCTAGCTGTCGCTGTACTGTCTAGCCCCCAACTGTCGCTGTACCGTCTAACCCCTAGCTGTCTCTGTACCGTCTAACCCCTAGCTGTCTCTGTACCGTCTAACCCCTAGCTGTCTCTGTACCGTCTAACCCCTAGCTGTCTCTGTACCGTCTAACCCCTAGCTGTCTCTGTACCGTCTAACCCCTAGCTGTCTCTGTACCGTCTAACCCCTAGCTGTCTCTGTACCGTCTAACCCCTAGCTGTCGCTGTACTGTCTAACCCCTAGCTGTCTCTGTACTGTCTAACCCCTAGCTGTCTCTGTACTGTCTAACCCCTAGCTGTCTCTGTACTGTCTAACCCCTAGCTGTCTCCGTACTGTCTAACCCCTAGAGTTCGACGCCCTGGTGCGACTGGGCATCCCGGAGCCGGCCGCCTTCATCAGGAAGCGGTTCCGCTCGGGCCGGCTGCTGTTCCTGCGTGCGGCGGCCGTGGGCCCCGGGCTGGTGGACCAGCTGGAGGCCTCGGTGGAGGAGGCCGTGAGCTCGTCCACCTGGGTGGACCTCCAGGTACCTGCACCTCACACCTCCGTCTGTCTCTGGAGCGCGGCACAGAGGAGCCGGCTCCGTTAACCTCTGAACCCCACAGGGCCCGCTACAGAGATCAGCCCCTCCCCACCTTTCAAGGACCCCGTCAGGCCTTTAAACACGTGACAAAGTGGTCATGGGACACACCACTAGAAAGATTAGGTCCTCAACTTTACATTTTTATCACAACTACTGTTTGCTTAACGAAAGACAAATAAGAAGCGTGCAACAACAAGATCAATATATATATATATATTTATACAACGGGGGGCCTGAATCCAGCGATCTGATTGGTTCCTAACTGTTGTATAATGAGCGTATACATAACTGCTATGACGCCCAATCATTTTGTGAAAGTATCACTCCGCGCCTTGAAGTGGAAAGTGTCAAAGAATACAACCGTGTTTTTACTAGTGTGTGTGTGTGGAGTCATTTTGCCATAATTGTAACAGTTGTATAAAATAAATAGCACAGTTCACTGAAGCCTAAAATCGGCGAGTGAACTGCTCCATAGGATAAATTGCCGGCGAACCGCTCTATCGGAGCCTTCTCTCGGAGGGACGCTAAAGTGTGTTGCATAGCGACCGTCGATGCATAGCGGCAGCCAGGAGGGACTACTTTTTGGTAGTCTTTAATAAAACGGCTACTTTGACTTTCTTGGTTTCTTTTTAAATGTAGTGTGTCTATGACTTTCGTTTCGCCATAACAGTAACCGTTGTATAAAAGCAATAGATCACTTCAGTCAGTGGCATGTGCTCATTATACCACTGTGAAGGGGGTCGCCGGCCCTCCGCTGCGCGTCGGGGCCGGACAACGCCCCTTAACAGTGGTATAATGAGCACATACCACAGCCTGTCGTGATCTATTGCTTAAATATATCGCGTCATTTCGAACGATATCTAAATTATACGTCATGATTGAAAGCCGAGTCTCCATTGATTCCAACAGTCCAAGTCCTATCACTCTGTGGCTAAAAGCTGCCGAACTAGAGGCAAAAAAACAAGCCTATAACTTTTTCTAGTTACAACCAATGACTATGTTCTACCTTTGTCTTTTAACACACGCACGCATGCACACACACACACATACCCCCATCACCTAACCCGTGTGTCCCCCCCCCCCCCCCCCCAGCCCATGCTGCCCAGCTCTCTGTCTCAGGAGGACGTGGGCATGCTGGTGAGCCAGGCCCTGAGGAACGCCGGGGTCACCACCTCGGCCCGCGTCCTGGGGGACAGCGTGGTGGTCAGCGAGAAGTTCATCAGCGGCTGCCTGGCGCTGTTCGACGACGCCATGCAGATGAAGGCCCACAAGGTACCCCTGACCCCTGACCCTAGTACACCATGCAGATGAAGGCCCACAAGGTACCCCGACCCCTGACCCCTGACCCTAGTACACCATGCAGATGAAGGCCCACAAGGTACCCCGACCCCTGACCCTAGCACACCATGCAGATGAAGGCCCACAAGGTACCCCGACCCCTGACCCCTGACCCTAGCACACCATGCAGATGAAGGCCCACAAGGTACCCTGACCCCTGACTAGGGATCGACCGATACCGATTTTTTTAGGGCCGATACGATACCGATATATTTTCCTCAGCCTTAGCCGATACGCCGATACCGATTTTCTTGAGCCGATTTTTTTTTTTTTTTTTTTTAAGGAACATTTATTGAACTTCAATATAGAAAACAATATTTAACAAATAGTAAAAACAGGTGAAGTAGAACAAGTAAGAACAAGTAGATGAACAATATTTAACAAATATTAAAAACAGGTGAGGTAGAACAAGTAAAAAAAAATAAAAAATTGGCGAAAATCAGCCGCGTATCGGCCGATACGATACACGTAAAAACCGTGAATATCGGCCGATACTATCGGCCGACCGATATATCGTCGATCCCTACCCCTGACCCTAGCACACCATGCAGATGAAGGCCCACAAGGTACCCCGACCCCTGACCCCTGACCCTAGCACACCATGCAGATGAAGGCCCACAAGGTACCCCGACCCCTGACCCTAGCACACCATGCAGATGAAGGCCCACAAGGTACCCCGACCCCTGACCCTAGTACACCATGCAGATGAAGGCCCACAAGGTACCCCGACCCCTGACCCCTGACCCTAGCACACCATGCAGATGAAGGCCCCCTTATCACCAGTTACTGTGATTTGGAAAAGTCCTTCTTTCTAAATGTCTGATAATATGCGAGTACCACACTGCGAAAACGACCAAAACCAGGGCAGCGGGAGAAGGTCCACGCCCGAACAGACGGCCTGACTGTCGGCCACATGCTGGGGACTCATTAACCCCACGACCTCAGGGGGACGCCGTCACTCAGAGGTTCTCCTTCTGTCTCCTCCCCCACCCAGGAGGTGAAGAACAACCCCGTGTTCCTGCTCACCGAGGAGGAGGTGAGGCAGACCTCCCCCCTGACGGACAGCTCTGCTCCCTCCAAGAAGGAGAAGAGGGAGGCGGAGCGCAGGAAGAAGACAACGGGTGAGGAGGAGGAGGAGGAGGAGGAGAGGATTGGATTAGCCTCCTTAACTTTTAGGATTTATAATTTGTGATTTAACATGAGTTGTAAATAGTGAGAGAGGAAGAGAGCCACAACCAAGCCATGTCCCCTCCCCCACAGCCTCCTAAACCAATGAGGAGTGTTGATTCCCTGAACCAATGGGGGAGGAGGAGTGGTAGAGGTGTGTCTCTGGTCTGCTGCGGCTGATCTGTGACGGGGGGGGGGGTTGTGTTTCTGTTTCCAGAGGGCAGCGGGAGCGTGAAGGGGGGCGGGGGGGGCAACGCCCGCGAGTTCAAGATCCGCAAAACCAAGAAGAAGGGAAGGAGGGACGAGGACAGCGACGAGGAGACGGGACCCCCCTCCCAGACAGGTGAGACCCCCCTCCCAGACAGGTGAGACCCCCCTCCCAGACAGGTGAGTCCGGAACCCGGTGGGAGGTTCCAGTCATCACCGTTAATCCCCGGTGGGAGGGGTTAGTCATCATACCTCCTGGTAATGCTAAGCCGCTACATTAGCTCTTACATTAGCCCTGAGCTAGCCTGGCTAACCCCCTCCCTCCCCCCCGCCCCCCAGGGCGCGGCCGGCCGGCGGAGGTCCCCTTCATGACGGCGTCGGAGGTGGCGGTGGTGTTGGAGGCGGCGGCCGGAGATTTCCCTGAGGAATCTCTGCTGGAGCTGGCGGAGCATTTAGCCAGGTAAGAGGGGGTTACCGTGGTAACGAGGGTTTAGCCAGGTAACGAGGGATAAGCCAGGTAACGAGGGATAAGCCAGGTAACGAGGGTTAAGCCAGGTAACAAGGGGTTAGCGAGGTAACAAGGGGTTAATGAGGGTTTAGCCAGGTAACGAGGGATAAGCCAGGTAACAAGGGGTTAGCGAAGTAACAAGGGGTTAACGAGGGTTTAGCGAGGTAACGAGGGGTTAGCCAGGTAACAAAGGGTTAACGAGGAAAGGAGGGGCAGCGAGGGGTTAGCCTACATCGCTAATGTACTTTTAATGCACTCCTACCCTTAAAGTCGCCCCACCAGTGTTGTGGCAGATGCCTCAAAGCCGGACAACAGTTTGGTTTCATTTCCCCTGACGGATCCCATAGCCATCCTATAACACTGCACTACACAACTGCACTACACAACTGCGCCAGGAGTTGCTCTGACCCTTGTGCCGTCCGCCCAGGCCTTTGAGCAAGGCGTACCAGGAGGTGGTGCGCTCTGTGTTCCTGTCCTCCAGCAGCTCTCCCTCGGGAGCCAATAAGAAGAAGAGCATGAAGGAGCTGCAGGAGGAGGTGACCAACCTCTACAACAACATCCGCCTCTTCGAGAAGGGCGCCAAGCTGCTCCCAGGTAAGACCTAACCATCACTAGGTTAACCCATTCCCCGTACACAACAGAGAGAGCTAGGATAAGATGCTACACAACGCGAAGTACTATTCATTAATCAAGCCCATTAATGGATTACTCTTCAGTGCATCAGGGTTAGTGGTATCAGGTGTGTAGTGACCTCACTGTAGGTCAGGTGTGTCGGTGACCTCACTGTGTGTGTGTTTGTGTGCGTGTGCGTCAGAGGAGACCCAGGTCCACGCCACGAGGCACGTGCTGAAGACGCTGTGCACCGACGTCACCAACGCGCTGGTGAACTTCCTGGCGGCGGACCTGATGATGTCGATGGACCAGATGACGTCGGGGGAGGAGCCTAGCCTGAGCGGCGAGGTGGGGGGTGCCGCCTGTGCTTTAGTGACATCACAAGTGGGCGTGTCCACTGAGCTGTACGTTGGGATAGATCGGATAAGTGGACCACAGCCATCACTGGCAGGACTTTAGATCATGGCGTCACTACGATGGGTCGCTTTGTTCAAACCCTTTTAATATTGGAGACCAACACTGGAGAATAAACTTAGTGGGTCAAAGAGAAGTGAGACGGGTCTGAGTTATGAAATCCAGAGTATTAATGACAGGAAGTGGCAGCCTGGACAGCTAAAGAGTAAAGACCTTTCTCAGAAAGTTCCCAAACCCCTTAAACCTGGACTGCCAGCTGTGTTCCTCCGGGGGGGGGGGGGGAGATCGGTTGGTTCCCTCCTCCGTCTGACTCCCCTCACTCGCACTGAGCGGCCGTGAAGCCGTCCTCCTAACTCTCCTTAACGACGCCAACATGGCCGACGGCTCGTTAACACCGGCACCGTGTCCCTCAGGTGCGGGCCAAGATCCTGGGGAAGCTTCCGGAGGAGACCAGGGCGCCCCTCATGAAGCTCCACCACAGCCTGAGTGGGAAGGTCAGTGGGGGGGGGGGGGGGTATGGTTTCAACCAGTTCATTGTGGACGGCCTTTTTACCTGCAATTACCAAGATTTATAAAGATCGGCGTTTTCTGTTCCAATTCTGCCGTCCGGAATCAAAGCCCGGTCCATAGACATGTTTAGGTTTCAGGTTGGAGATTACGTTCATTTAGTTTAGATCTGTTTGGGTTCGGTACTAGGTTTGGTGCGGTTAAGGTCTTTTGGGGGGAAAGCAATGCATCCTGGGAATAAAGGCGAGTCTGCCGATAGGTGGGGCTTAGTGAAATCATCGTGGCATAGTTGAGCGTGTGAACACTGCTGTGTTGCGTGTGCAGAGCATCGAAGACTTCCTGAACAACGTTGAGACTGCAGCTGAGGCCTGTGGACTCCTTCTGAAGAAGGGCGACAAGAAGAGGGAGAGGTAACTCAAAGCTAATGCTAACGACACTGTGGCTAAAGTTAAGATACTATGACCTACTGTGGCTATTGCTAACCATGCTGTGGCTAAAGCTAACCACAATATTACCTACCGAGAGCAGATGGACTTTACCCATCGTATCTCAAACGGTGGGCCACAATCTGTCGTTTAGGAAGTTCAGTCACAGAAATATCTCATCACGTTGATCTTCACACCTTATTGATAATGCAAAATGTGCTCCTTTTCTGACCGCTTTACTTTATTTTACTGTTTATTTTGACTGTTGTGATTCAACATGATTGAATCAGATCTCGGATGTTTCCAGTTTTCTGCACTGGATAGAACAACTGTCGAATGACCCCCAGACATAAATAATAACATGGATACTAAACACTCTCGTCCCCCAGACAGTCTCTCTTCGTGCACCGTAACGCTCTCCTGGAGCAGCTGAAGCAGACGGAGGACCCGGCACTGGTGCTCCACCTCACCAGCGTGCTGCTCTTCCAGGGCGCCACCCACTGCATCCTGCACGCGCCCGGCCGCTGCGTGCCCGGGGTCATCAGCACCCTCAGCGGGCGCATCCCCACGGTAACCCTAGCATCCCTACGGCAACCAGCCTCTATCTAACCCTAGCATCCCCACGGCAACCAGCCTGCCTCTAACCCTAGCATCCTCACGGTAACCAGCCTGTAATCTGAGGTCCTTTTGTTGGGATGAGTAGGTCACTTAATAGTAAATTAAATGGTACCAATATTTCCAGAATAACCATGAGGAGGTGGTAGCGCTATGTTAGTTTGCTCATAGCTCTGTGAGTGGAAACCTCGATTAATGTGAAAGACGCATCAAGGGACCACAATACTGCGTTACACACCACCTCCTCTCTGTCTCTCTACATCCCCCCCTTCCCTTCTCCTCCTCGCTCCTGTCTCCCTCTCCCTCCATGTCTCCTCCCTCCTTCCCTTCTGCTGTCTCTCCCTTCCCTTCTCCCCCTCCTCTCTCACTCTGTCTGTCTCTCTACACCCCCCCTCCCTCCCTCCCTCCTTCCCTCCTTCCCTTCTCACTCCTCTATCTCCCTCTCCCTCCTCTCTCCTTCCATTCCTGTCTCTCCCTTCTCCCCCTCCTCTCTCACTCTGTCTGTCTGTCTCTCGCTCTCAGGAGAGCCACCAGCTCCTCTCCCAGTACCAGGGTCTGGTGGTGAAACAGCTGAACCAGGGCAGGAAGAAGACCGCAGAGAAGGAGGTGAAGAAAGAGGAGAAGGAGGACGAAGAGGAAAAGGAGGAGGAGGAGAAGAAGGAGGAGGAGGAGGATATCCGCGGGGAGCTGTTGTCCCTGATGCCCCAGGTGAAAAACCTGGTCCTGGTCCAGAGGAAGACCTCGGTGGGCGAGGACTAAGACGAAGACCTCGTGGTCGAGGACTAAGACCCCCTCAGAGAGCAGAGGAGGGGTCGGGAGGTCTTGGGGTACTGATCAGAGGTCGGCTTCATTCTGATTAGAATGCGGCCAGAAGGGGATTTAATTGAGTTGAAATTGTATTCAAAATGTTTCCATGAACATGAAAGTCCTCAATGAGGTTCAACTGTAATTCAATATAAATAAAATCCCACTTTCACAGAGAAAGTTCAAGCTTACTTTGTGTCTTTTGGTTTCATTTTTAAGATTTTGCTGGCCAAATCATGCAGTTCATCAAGCAAATTAAAAAATAATAAATTTACATCATATTAAAACATATTAACCTGAGCTATTTGTGAACTGAAAAATACAGGAGGGACTATGAAATAAAAGTTAGACATATCGCACATAATACTAAATGTAAGTCACAACACGCGAGGAGGTGAGTCGACTGTTGCCCTCTAATGGACACTCGTGGTACTGTAGTGCCTTGTAATCCATGTTTAGGACACTAGAGGGAGTGGTGGAGCACCTGGGAGTCACTAGAACCGTGCAAACATTTCTCGTCTCGCTTTTATTTATAATAACCAATTGTATTTCCTGTTCAGTTATTCCTCCACATCGGCGCTACCCTACATACGAGGCTATTTATATCTGCGCCAACTCCGCCTTGTTTGTTTAGTCTGAATACAGCACCAAATGTAATAAACAATCGCGCTTTTTAAATCCCAGCCTCACTTGGACTACATTTCATTCTTTGGGGTGCTTTAGTTTTATAACACCTACATGATAGTAGGCTAGTACACGTCCGTCATGATCCAGATCTTCAGACAGACAGACGGACGTCTAGAGGAGGGGTCTGAAGTAGGCCTCCCCACTCCAGAGGATTGCCATGGAAACAAGCATCTCTCCCGAACTAAAGCCAGATAATATCTCCTCCCCACTGGTGAGACCCGCGCACTAAAAAAAGATAACTTTCACCTCCCGTTGCGGGACGTCATTGTTGACGTCATAAATTCAGTTCAACCTCTCATCTCCCGATGTTTGTTCAGGCTATATGACGGGTTTGATATGCTATGGTTTTGCGTGTTAAACATCAACATGTATTGGTATCGCACCTCAGGCGCGTCCGTTCATCGTTCAAATTAAACGAGTGACCTCTTCTCTCGTCACGACATTAGAGTGTGAACCCAGGCGCCAGAAATTAGTCCTAGTTTAAACAGCGGCCCCCCCAGGGTCCTGTAAGACGCCATTAACTCGAAGAGAATATCAACCATCACTTCAACACAGGATCACGGCGGCCCACGACACCGCGCGCCCTCCAGGGAGACGTTTAGAGTTACGGTTGCCTGGCAACCTCCTCCGCGATGATTAAAGCGGCCTTCAAAAGCCTGCCCCCCCCGCTCACTCATTAGTCACCGCGGGCTGCATAATGAGGCCCTCGGAGCGCTGATTAAGAAGTGTCTGTGTGTTCCACTCACCGGTCTCCCAAGGAGTGGAAGGCGGTCATCCAGATCGAGGCCTCCCTGAGGGCCCCGCAGGTCGTCGGGGACCTGGAGGATAACAACACAGTGAACTTCTGCTGTGTTGAGGCACGACCGTGTCCGATTTCGGCGTGGGTCCGAGTCTCTGGACCGCGACCTTCCCGGAGGTGAACTCCTCTTTGATGGTATTTTAAAATGACTGACATTAGGAAGTCGGCTTGCTTTGAAACGCCTCGCTTCGTAAATCACTCGCACCGTTTAAATTAACGACAGCAGCCGAGTGAACTAGGAGCACCGGGCCATCTGACACCTGCGCTGACTGGGAACTGACTGCTCCGGTGGGGCGATACATGGGGGCTCCGGTGGGGGGAGACACGGGGGCGTTGGACGGTTGTCGAGGTGGGCACGTCGCTAACACGTTACCCATGGGGCGCTGGTATCAACAGAGCTGCCACTGGTTCCAGTGAACACACCTGACAGGAAGTGAGAGTCCCCGGCGGGAAAGAGCAGGCGCGTGCATCAGACCTGAGCTAATTAGCAGCTAATTAGCAGCGCGCTAGTTCTCCGACAAACAGCGGTGTGTTCGTTATCCTGGCCGTGCCAATAACCCAGACGGATAGGCGGGGTCAACTCGAAGAGTTCCACACATTGCCGATGATTAAAGACAACGTACATTAAGTTAAACGGTATAAACCGTCCAACCAGCTGCCTCCGTTTAATATACTGAAGAAATTTGTTTGATAAAAAAAATAAAACGAACATCTTAAGACAGTGTTAACAAGGTAAGAAATGCCTGTTTTTATTACATTCAACTGAAGTACAGTACACTGTAATTGCACATGTTCACTAGATATAGCAGCAGTCTGACCGGCAAGTAGGCTAATCATCAATAGGCACATATAAAAAAAACACAATCGACAGAAATCCACAGTTAAATCAGGTATAATTCTTGTAATGTGGCCATTTATAGAACATGATTAAAACGCACGTAAGCAGATATTATACAAGCCATGGAAAAACGACGCACCACCGCTTCAAGATTTGGCAGATGGGTGAGGAGCTGAAAGCCTTCCTCACCTCAGTGGCTCCCAGCCTCTTCGGCCCCTGACGCCCTCTGGAGCGCAGATCATTCACCCCCAGAAACCCACCGAACCTCAACCCCAACGGCTGACATATCACCGTCCCAGTGACGGCAGGAATGATTCAAATTGGTTTACTTGTGGCTACGAATCATTAGGTAGTCCACACACACACACACACACACACACACACACACACACACACACACACACACACACACACACACACACACACACACACACACACACACACACACACACACACACACACACACACACTTATCAAAAGTGTATCCTCAAATATCTACAACAGCTTACATGTCTGCAATCTTCCACAACCCTGATAATATGCATATCAGGCGGGGCCCACCAAGAAGTGGGTTTCCCCGGGGGCCCCCCAGATCAGGGGACAGCGCCCCCTGGTGGCGCTACACCACCGAGCGGTGCTCCCCACAGACGTACACGGCGCTGGGCTGTATGCGACGCTTGGTGTGGCCCGGCAGCTGCGGGAGGAACTTGAAGTACTTGGGCATGAGGTCCAGGCAGGCGTCGCGGAACTTCTTGATCTGCCAGTAGTAGATGAGCGGGTTGAGGGCGGGCCGGAGGTAGCACAGCCAGAGCAGCCAGGCGCTGGTCTGGAAGAAGCCGTCCTTGTGGTAGAAGGCGCTGCTGAAGGTGGCCAGCAGGCTGTAGGCCGCGAAGGGCGCCCAGCACACGGTGAACACCGAGAACAGGATGAGGATGGTGGTGAAGGCGCGCGTCTTGAAGCCCATGTCGATGTGCATCTGGAAGGGGCGCTGCAGGCTCATGAGGCCCAGCTTGCTGGCCTGGCTGAGGCAGATGCTGTCGGTGTGGCTGTGGACGCGGACCGCGTTGTGCCGCAGCGTGCTCAGGATGCCCAGGAAGGTGTACAGCATGACGGCGAAGGGCACGAAGAAGAAGGCCAGCGTCAGCGTCACCACGTAGCCGCGGTACGCCGCCTCGGGGCTGTAGCCGAACACGCACTGCGGCGCCCGCGACGGCACGGGCAGCGACGGGTGGCCCACGGCCAGCGGGAAGGCCAGGGCGAAGGCCAGCGCCCAGGACACGACCACCAGCGCCTTGGCCCGCCGCGGACTCAGCCGGTCCTGCTTCTGCACGATGATGAGGAAGCGGTCCACGCTGATGATGAGCAGGATGGCCGAGCCCTCCACCACCAGCAGCCAGAAGAGCATGGCCGACACGCGGCAGAAGGTGTCGCCGAACACCCAGCGCGTGGTCACCACGGTGACCAGCGCCAGCGGCATGCTGAGCGCGGCCAGCAGGGCGTCGGCCAGCGCCAGGCTGGCCAGCAGGATGTTGATGGCGGAGCGCATGGCGGAGCGCCGGTACACCATCAGGCACACCACCACGTTGCCTAGCAACGCCATGAGCAGCACCACCACCAGGGCCAGGCAGAAGAATACCTGGAGGGGCAGCCCCACGCCCGGGGGCGGGGGCGCGGCCGTGGGCCGGGGGGAGGAGCTCTCCGTGGCGTTCCCCTCCATGCCGCCGGGGGGGGGCGTGGCCGACAGGTTCAGCAGTCCGACGAGGGCGGCGTGGACGGCGGTCTGGACGGGGGGGGGCGCGGCGGGGGCGCTGAGCGTGGGGCGGACCATCCCGCCCCGCTCCTCCTCCTCCTCCTCCTCCTCCTCTGGGAGGGGGGGGCGGCGCTAAGCATGCTGCCCGCCACGCCCGGACCCCAACCTCACTGCTGCCATCGGCCCGCCTGCAGGTGGGGGGGACACGTTAGAGAGACGTCGCGCGCACACACACACACACACACACACACACACACACACACACACACACACACACACACACACACACACACACACACACACACACACACACACACACACACACACACATACAGAGATGAACACACACACACACACACACACACACACACACACACAGAGAAACGCACACAAAGGGAGACGAACATACAGAGATGAACACACACACACACACACACAAAGAGACGCACATACAGAGATGAACACACACACACACAAACACACACACACACACACACACCTAGACAGACACAAAGGAAGGCCTTCAGAGTGTTTACTTAACACCAGCGACTCCGCTGCTTCGCAACGCTACACATGTAGCTCCCGCCCTAGCATGGAAAAACAGTCATAACCAATGATAACTGGTTGGTTTACTAACAAGGATATTCTGTCAACTAGTAGGTTTACTAACAAGGATATTCTGTCAACTAGTAGGTTTACTAATAATGATATTCTGTCAACTAGTTGGTTTACCAACAAGGATATTCTGTCAACTAGTTGGTTTACCAACAAGGATATTCTGTCAACTAGTTTTTATACTAACAATGATATTCTGTCGACTAGTTGGTTTACTAACAAGGATATTCGGTCAACTAGTTAGTTCACTAACAATGATATTCTGTCAACTAGTTGGTTTACTAATAAAAATATTCTGTCAACTAGTTGGTTTACTAACAATGATATTCTGTCAACTAGTTGGTTTACTAACAATGATATTCTGTCAACTAGTTGGTTTCCTAACACTACTACCCAGCGACCAGCTCCCCGTACGCGTCACAGATTGGCCCGACGCTCCAGAGGTCAGAGGGCACTCAGAGAACCAGTCGTTTAAACACCTCATCTAACTGCAGCCTCATCGAGATCATCTATAATGGTTCCCACATTTCAGGGATTTCATAAGCCTCTTATCACAAACAATAGATCCTAATCACAACAATAACAGAGCACTCTAATGATGATGCACTTTACCTCGTTCCTGTGGGGCAGCACGGGCGAATCAACCAATTACAGACAACTAGCCCACGGTCCATTAGCCGCGCGACTTCCTAATGGACGTTAAAACAAACCCGCTATTCTGAAAACACGTGTGCTGGTTCAACTCGAGGTGATAAACACAGATCCTCTTTATCTCCGGCCCATAAACCCTGACCCAGTGTTTGATGGATCTGCCGTCTCTTAAACCCGCGGAGCAGCGCTCGTCACTTATTGAACGCACTAATTGTATGTCGTACTTATTAGTAGTACTTCCAATGTGTAGCATCTTATCCTAGCTATCTCCGTGTTTCAGAAAGATGAGGAGCAGGTACATATGAATATTGTAACCCTTTCATACTCATAATTACAAACAAGATCTGTCCTTCTGTGTTATGGTCACCCCATAGGAACTTCTGGTCCTGTTCCATGTATCAATCAGTCCTGCCTTCGACATCATGTGGGAACATTGGTATCAATGGCAGTTATCTTTAACTCCAGAAAGCTCAGCAAACATCTGGTAGGCCTACCAGTGTTCAGGTTGTGTACCAGGCACAACTTAGACTCCCACCCCTCCTACCTATTGTAGGTTGTACGTCCTGGCACTTATTGTACGCACTAATTGTACGTCGTACTTATTAATAGCACATCCTTGTGTAGCATCTTATCCTAGCTATCTCTGTTGTATACGGGGAATGGGTTGACCTAGTGATGGTAAGTGTTTGCCACTTGGTTCTATGAACATCCTGACTGTACCAACAGCAATATATTGTTGTCTCTCCTTCTTCTGACAAATGTACTTATTCTAAGTTGCTCTGGATTAAAGCGTCTGCTGAATGCAAAAGATGGTTCTGAGCTCAAGATCTATCAGCATAGATTTCACAGCTATGACAAACGTCCTACGAGATCAAATACTTTGCACAATGACAGACCACTCACGCTCAGGGTAAACATTCCTGGAGACCGAAGCAAAGCCGTGGTCAACCTCAGAACCGGTAAGGAACCTCAGGTGAGGAACCTCGGGCAGGGAACCTCAGGTGAGGAACCTCGGGCAGGGAACCTCAGGTGAGGAACCTCGGGTAGGGAACCTCAGGTGAGGAACCTCGGGTAGGGAACCTCGGGTTAGGATGTCCCTAACCCTAGACCACAGACTAGTCCCAGTCTGTGGTCTGATTTAGTCCCATTACATAACCCCTCGCAACCAGGTCACCGTGTTTCAGAGAGATGTGGAGCAGGTACGTATGAATATTGTAACCCTTTCATACTCATAATTACAAACAAGATCTGTCCTTCTGTGTTATGGTCGCCCCATTGGAACTTCAGGTTCTGTTCCATGTAGCCGTATCAGTCCTGCCTTCGACATCACGTGGGAATCAATGCCATTGATTGGTATCAATGGCAGTTATCTTTAACTCCAGAAAGCTCAGCCTACATCTGGTAGGCCTACCAGTGTTCATGTTGTGTACCACTTCTAGAACCCAGTGTGTGTGTGTGTGTGTGTGTGTGTGTGTGTGTGTGTGTGTGTCCAAGCCGCTTTTTGAAACGTGTTAAGCCACCAAAATGGAAACACACACACACACACACACACACACACACACACACACACACACACACACACACACACACACACACACACACACACACACACACACACACACACACACCTAGAGCTAGGGGACACTAAGCAGAGCAGACACTAAGGTCGCTGCATTTCATCATTTAGTAAAGAGCATTTCAATGGGGATGATGGGAGATGTTTACTGATCATATCGATCGATCACGTTACCTCCTTCATTCTCCCATGACGGAGCAGCCGCTTGAACCGGAGCAGCGATAGCAGCTAGGTCTCCGTCGTCCAGACCGTCTTCAGATCTCTGGTGCGGCCAACTATCCTCCGCTTCTTTCGACGTCGTGTGTTGTTGTTCTCCAGAGCAGATCAATCCCCGGGATGCACAGTGATGCTCCTCCAACACAACGGAACGATCCAGGAATCAGACCCGTGGATCACAGTCGCTTTGTCTCCGTAGGAGTCCGGGAGCTTCCCGACATGGACTGATGGAGAAGAACCAGGATCATAAGGGCCACTTTGCTCTCCTGGGTGGTGATGTCGTGTGCCTCCTCAGCCTTCCTCCCTCCACGGTGACGACCCCCCGGGGTTAACCGACAACGACACGCACCAGTCCGGAGCCGCGGAGGAGGGCTAGGTCCCGCCTTCTGGAGAGTTTCCTCCAATGGAAAGTGAGAGATTGACGAAAGAAGGCGTCGGTCTCCAACGAGGAGGTCTCTTATGGGCAGAGGAAGTCCCGCCTGGTCCAATCACATCCCCCCCCTCCAGAGGAAGTCCCGCCTGGTCCAATCACATCCCCCTCGTTGCTCAGTGTTATTGTTCTTTAATGTTAACATCTTGTACCATGGAACTTGTGGATGTTTGGAACACGCATGTGTAACAGTTAGAAATAACCTAGTTTGAATTTCTAACCATCTTCGGGTCCACTTATAGTTTGAGCCACCTGTTGAGTTGTAGTTTTAGAGGCGAGTTGTAGTTTGAGTGGAGTTGTAGTTTTACTGACTCCTGGTGCGTTGTAGTTTCCCTCGCTGCGGAGGAAGGGCAGGTGGTCATTACACAACAACCATCCCGTTAGGAATTGTAACTCACCGAGGATTCTTTAAAAAGCACATTCTATATCAGAAACTCAGTAAATCTTTTGAAATTATCAGAAATAGATTCATTGAAATATGGGGCCAGATATGAAATGACAAAATGTATAACAAAGTAGTTTATTAAGAAAGACCATGTGCGCATCAGCGGCTTTCAGACGACCAAAGAATACAAACAAACCTTTTACACCTCTGAGTTCAGAGAACAAAGTTCTCCAGAACCAAGTTCTAGTTCAGACAGCCCGCTGCCCATCTTCATCCTGAGAGCAGCTCTACAGTAGAAGCTGACTGAGAGCAGATCTACAGTAGAAGCTCTAGCCCCTATGATGACAGAGCAGCTCTATAGTAGAAGCCTTAACCCCCTGTGATGACGTCATATCGCTACTTTTGACATAAATTAATGATGCAACCATTGTTTTATGGTAACATTTTTGGACACAGGATTATTGAGAAAAGATTTGAACGAAAAAACAGATTTCTCCCCAGAAAGGGAGGCTGTGGTTGGGGCCTGAAGCCGCCTCACGTGGCCTGGCTCTGGTGGACTGGGTTAGGCTGCACCACGGAGGCCCTTCACTCATCAGATGGATTTTAACCCTCATGGTTGACTGAAATAAAATGGAAATCTCCCAAACAAACACAGAGTCATGCCTGACCGAAGCCTGGACCCACTCATGATCGAGCTCCAACATCAGGACCTACTGGATCGTAGCTCGGGTCGGCCTGTCCTAAAGCAGCATCACAGACGCTTCACTGCGATCAATAATAACTTCACTGGGATCCATAACTACTCCGCCCGCTGCGCCCCTAGGAGCCCTTGATCTGCTTCTGGCCGTCGCGCTGCGGCGGGAGGATCTTGACGTTGAAGGGGATGAAGAACTGCAGCAGGGCCGCGGTGTCGGCCGGGGCCAGGCAGTACTCCAGGGCCACCCGCTCCGCCGTCCACGTGGCCGGCTGCGTCTTGTGGCTGTTGAGCGCCCGCAGCGCCTCCACCAGGGACAGCCGGCCCTTGGGGACGTCCGTGATGTCCGCCAGGCCGTGCCCCGGCCCCGGCAGGCTGAACTTCAGGGGGCGGCGCTCCACTGGGAGGGCCGGGGGCCCGGGCACCGGCTGCAGGGGGGGGGGGGGGGGGGGGGAGAACCAGATGGAAGAAAGTTCTGGATTAATGGGCTTCATTAAAAAAAAAAAAAAAAAAAAGTCCCTCGTTTTGCAATTTGTGACATCACAAATGGGGGCCTGTTGCACACCTGTTGATCTATCCACCCTACACGGGTGGATTCAGGTTAAAAACATTCTGACATGGAGCATGGTGTCCGACTAGAAATTGGTTCCTCCCGTCTCCCATGGCCTTCCAGCTCAAGGTTTTATAGAAACTCAAGGTCAATGTCGACTCATTGAGACTAGTTTGATCTCTGGGAAACTCATTTAAGTCTTGCAAACACAATACAAGCAAACCATTTAACTCCACTACCACAACCGGTCTGTTTAAAAAGGTCTCATGGTTCAATATGGGATCACCGCCCGTTGATGCTCTAGTCCTAATCATATCTTTATATCTCAACAGGCTCGTGATACTAGAACACATTAATGTCATGTATGAAGACATTTCCAGAGAGTAACCGCCTCTTAACACAGTGAAGGTTCGCATTATAACCCGGTGAAGGTCCTCCGTATCATAACCCGGTGAAGGTCCTCCGTATCATAACCCGGTGAAGGTCCTCCGTATCATAACCCGGTGAAGGTCCGAATCATAACCCGGTGAAGGTCCGTATCATAACCCGGTGCAGGGTCCGTATCATAACATTATAACATGACGCAGGTGATGTAAGATGAGGACGGGCTCTGACCTCTGCGGGCAGCGGGTCCTCGGACTGGACCCACACGGTCTTCAGGAGCGACACCAGCGGCTCATTCTTCCCGTGGATGACCTCCGAGTCACCGGCCGCTGCTGAGGGAAAGGTTGGGAGAGAAGGTTTAATATCCCCGGTACCGGAGACGACCCCGGGCCTCCAAACGGGACGGTGTGGACTCACCGTCTGAGCTGCTGACTGGAGGTAGGACCGGGGTCTTGTGTCTCGGTGCGACGTGAGGTTTCTCCTTGGATATCTCACGGATAACGCGGTTTTCTAGATTAAAATTCCTAAACATACGCGAAACCCGTGCGCCCATGTTTGACATGTTACTTAACCGGGTGACTAATAAAGTTCCGGCATTTATTTACGGCGAGAGAGGAGGTTCCTGCGCCTCCGCCGCGTGGTCGGAAGAGGAACTTTAACATCGTCATTTATTTTCAATGCCAGCAGATGGCAGCATTTACATTTATTAATAAAAGTGGCGCAGTAGAAAATAGACTATAAATATGACTGGCTGAGGTAAACCAAAGCTGCTCATTATCAGGCCAAACAATGTGTTAGGTGGAGAAATTAATAGTTATGGATAGTTTTTTTAAAACTATAGATTGAAAATAAAAGTTTTTCTAGTTTTCTCATAAAATGTAAAAAAGTAAACAATAAAACTGTGCATGCGTGTGTGTCTGCGTGTGGTTACTGAAAGACCGATCATGGCACGGGATTCATTAATACAATGTTACGTGTCCACTGATTGAAGGTCTTTGGCTTTCTCAATGCTTGAATTCGTTCACCACCAATCACCAAAAAGAAGCAAAGTCGCCACCAACTCATAAGCATGTAATCATTTTAATACCCAATACAAAAAAACAACATCACAAAAATAGATCATGTTTTTTCCGTATATATACACATGTTTACGTGTTCGAAGGAATAACCTAGATATGTTGCATCTCAAGTACAGGAAGATGAGACAGCATCAGGGGCCTGGACGAGACATCAGGGGCCTGGAGGAGGCATCAGGGGCCTGGAAGACAGAGGAGGGCCTGGAGGAGGCATCAGGGGCCTGGAAGAGGCATCAGGGGCCTGGAGGACAGAGGAGGGCCTGGAGGAGGCATCAGGGGCCTGGAAGAGGCATCAGGGGCCTGGAGGAGGCATCAGGGGACTGGAAGAGACATCAGGGGCCTGGAAGAGACATGAGGGGCCTGGAGAAGGCATCAGGGGCCTGGAAGAGACATCAGGGGCCTGGACGAGACATCAGGGGCCTGGAGGAGGCATCAGGGGCCTGGAGGAGGCATCAGGGGCCTGGAAGAGACATCAGGGGCCTGGAGGACAGAGGAGGGCCTGGAGGAGGCATCAGTGTACTGGAGGACAGAGGAGGGCCTGGAGGAGGCATCAGTGTACTGGAGGACAGAGGAGGGCCTGGAGGAGGCATCAGGGGCCTGGAGGACAGAGGAGGGCCTGGAGGAGGCATCAGTGTACTGGAGGACAGAGGAGGGTCTGGAGGAGGCATCAGGAGCCTGGAGGACAGAGGAGGGCCTGGAGGAGGCATCAGGGGCCTGGAGGAGGCATCAGGGGCCTGGAAGAGACATCAGGGGCCTGGAAGAGACATGAGGACTGCCCTTGAGCAAGACACCTCAGCTGGCCCTTCATTTGATGTGCCTGAGTATCAAGAACCTCCCAGTCAGTCGCAGGATAAGTGGAAAGGCTGAATGGTCAAACTGAACGGGGGCTGGTCAGCCCAGACAGCGGATTGACCCAACTGGGGGGGAAACTCCCTGGTGAGGTCGGTACAGTGTCGGATTTGAATCGGTTGTCATGGCTGCTTAAGGTCCCGCCGCGTTTCACCAGGTGACCGGGTCACCTTGTTGATCACTCCTCAGCATCCCGTTCTGGTTCCCCTGGTAACGACACTGGGAGGGGTGCGCTGGTCCAGGGTCCGGCCTGACACCCTCATCCCGGGGCCTTTTTTTCCCCGCCCCATCCTGACCTAAAGACATCCGGAGCTCTGGGGACCAGACTGTTGTAACAAACACAGCCCCTCCTGGTTGCAGCGCACGCGTCTCAACATCCCTTCTGGGATTCGTGACCTCCCCCCGGGGTGGCCCGCGTCGCACACCGATGACATCAGCACTGCGCGCGGGAGCAGGAGGAGTAGAGGTACAGCAGCACCGCGCTGTCCGCCAGCAGCAGGCCGTAGAAGCCCTTCTGGAGGCGCCGGCTGCGCGGCTTGGGCAGCCTGAACAGCATGGCGCCCAGCAGCAGGAAGAAGGTGCTGATGTTCCCCAACAGGAACAGTCTGATGTAGGCGTTCGCGGCGGGCGGGCCGCCGCCGTCCCCCGCCCCCGCCGCCGTGGGCGCCACCTGGACCTCCTTGAACTTGCGGCCCTTCACGGAGGCGTCCTTCCGGTTCTTGCGGCTGTCGGCGTACTCGATGAAGGCCCGCGAGTCTCCGTCGCCCTCCTCGGCGTCCTCGGAGACGCGCCGCGGGCTCTTCTGCCGCTCCTTCTTCTCGCTCAGCTCCACCTGAGCGAAGAGGTCGGGCAGGCTCTCGGAGAGCTCGTCGGCCATGTTGACCTTCTTGCCGCCCTTGCCCTTTCCCTGCTTCTTGGACATGCTGAACATCTTCTCGATGACCTCCTCCGTCCGCTTCTTGTCAGAGAACTGCAGCAGGCGCTCGGCCGTCTTGCGGAAGCTGGCGGTGTTCAGCACCCGGCCCAGGATGTGCCTCTCCATCTGCTGGAAGACGGGCATGGCGTGCTGGAGGTTGTCCTCCACCACGTTGACGTACTCCTCCACCTCCGCCAGCGGCGTGGGCGGCGCCGACGGCGTCGTCTTCTCGAACACCACCTTCTTCTGGTCGACCAGCACCATGGCAAACAGCGGCTTGCTGGGGGCCGCGGCGGTCAGCAGGTACACCGTGTAGCTGTGGTCCTGCGTGGACAGGTACAGGTCCACGCGCTCCGCGTCCCCGCGCAGACTGAAGCTCCTCACGACCACGCCCGGGCCGAAGAAGACGTAGGCCACCCGGGTGCGAGGGTACCTCAGCGGCATGGTCACGTTCACGTAGTTGGAGCCGTTGTAGGGGTACCCCCTGGGGTAACCCCAGTACCCCAGCTGCCCCTTGTCGCTGAAGCCCGTGTCGTCCATCCAGAACATCTTGTAGGAGTCCTGGCCGTGCCGGATGCAGGCCCCGTGCACGCCGTCCACCTCGGCCGCCCGGAAGGGCGCGTCCGTGTTGTGGAAGAAGGCGCTCATGGCGCGCGTGGGGCTGTCGGGCTCCAGCTCCACGTGGTCCACCACCACCAGCAGCTGGGGGTGCAGCAGCAGCAGGTTCCTCTGGAAGCTGCGGAGCTTGAGCTCGGGGCTGTAGGCGGACCGGGCCTCCCCGCGGACGAACACCAGGCCCTGCCGCTGCATGGCCGCCTCCACGCTGCCCTGGGCGTCCGCCGCCGGACCCTCCTTGTAGCGCAGCCACTTGGAGTCGCAGGCCTCCGTGACCTGGCCGGCCCAGGGCCCGAAGCAGCCCCCGGCGGCGGCCGCCACGGGGCCGAACAGCGCCGCGTTGTTCAGCAGGGTGTACTTGGGCCCGTACAGCGCCTCGGTGATGAAGGGCACGCCGTTGGGCGCGAAGGTGAAGGTGTTCTGGTCGGGGTGCTCGTGGCCCGCGTTGAAGTTCCTCCAGCCCTTCACCCACTCGCGGTACTTGTTCTGGTGGACGATGTCGAAGATGGCGCGGCCGCCCAGTTTGCCCGCCTTGAAGGACAGGAAGGAGTGGTTGGTGTCGGCGGTGAGGGCGCTGCCGTAGGTGACCACGCCCCAGTCCAGGAAGTGGTGCAGCTGGGGCGTGCCGAAGTCGGGGGGGGGCGTGGCCGTCAGGCTGGGGTCGTACCTGCAGGTGGCCAGGGACAGAGAGGACCATCAGTACATTATGATAGACAACATCTGTACGGTGGAAACACCAGGACCCAGGTCACTCGATAAAGAAACAAAGAAATTGTTTTAACTAGATAAGAAAAAGGTATCTTTTTATTTATACTTCAATCTACCCCTCTCTCAGTATCCCCCCCCCATGCCCCCTCCCCAGAGGACCTGAGTCTGAAGGGTCTCTCTCTCCCCAGAGGACCTGGTCTACAGGGTCTACAGCAGGGGTCTCAAACTCGCGGCCCGGGGGCCAATTGAGGCCCGCGGGACGATATTTTGTGGCCCCCTACTTGACACCAAAGTTTAGTGTTAGTGTGTTGTTGTCAAACACACAGCTTGCCACGCTTTTTTATCGCTTGTGATAGGGGGACCAGATGTCCCAATTTTGACTTCCGTGGGCCCGACAAAAGCCAAAGGACGCCAAAATATCCCGGTTTCCACCAACCGCTATGAAATGTCCCCTGTTGTCAGCGATTACATAGCCAACGTAACATAGCCCCAGGTAAGGTGAGTTTGAGACCCCTGATCTACAGGGTCTACAGGGTCTGAAGGGTCTCTCTCTCCCCAGAGGACCCGGGCTACAGGGTCTGAAGGGTCTCTCTCTCTCCCCAGAGGACCCGGTCTACAGGGTCTACAGTGTCTGAAGGGTCTCTCTCTCACCAGATGAACTCTGTGTGCAGGGTGCACCAGCGCTGGCCTTTCCCCCTCACCCCGGGTCCCTCCGTCACCCGGTTCTGGTTGATCTGCTCCGCCAGCCAGTTGCCGCTGCCGTTGCGCATCACGAAGCGGTCCAGGAAGACCAGCTGGCTCTCGGGGCCGTAGAACCAGTTGTAGTTGGAGTCGGCGATAGCCACCGTCCTCTGGAAGCCTGAGGAGACAGCGAGGGTCACGTTAGGAACGCACTGGAGACAGGCTGCTAAGAGAGACAGGCTGCTACCAGAGAGACAGGCTGCTAAGAGAGACAGGCTGCTACCAGAGAGACAGGCTGCTAAGAGAGACAGGCTGCTAAGAGAGACAGGCTGCTAAGAGAGACAGGCTGCTACCAGAGAGACAGGCTGCTAAGAGAGACAGGCTGCTACCAGAGAGACAGGCTGCTAAGAGAGACAGGCTGCTACCAGAGAGACAGGCTGCTAAGAGAGACAGGCTGCTACCAGAGAGACAGGCTGCTAAGAGAGACAGGCTGCTACCAGAGAGACAGGCTGCTAAGAGAGACAGGCTGCTACCAGAGAGACAGGCTGCTAAGAGAGACAGGCTGCTACCAGAGAGACAGGCTGCTAAGAGAGACAGGCTGCTACCAGAGAGACAGGCTGCTACCAGAGAGACAGGCTGCTAAGAGAGGCTGTGAAGGGCCTCACCTGCACCTCCTCCTGCTCTTCCTCCTCCTCCTCCCCCTCTACCATGAGGAGGAGGAGGAGGAGGAGGAGGAGGAGGAGCCTACCAGGTAGGATGGTGCGGTACAGGAGGAGGAGGAGGAGGAGGAGGAGGAGCAGCCTACCAGGCAGGACGGTGCGGTACATGAAGAGGAGGAGGAGGAGGAGGAGGAGCCTACCAGGTAGGATGGTGAGGTACAGGAGGAGGAGGAGGAGGAGGAGCAGCCTACCGGGCAGGATGGTGCGGTACATGAAGGCGTAGTGCTGCAGCAGCCATGGGTGTTGGAAGTGTCCGATGGAGAAGTGCCTCTGGACCAGGTGGATGTACTGGAAGAGGGAGCGCGTGGTGTAGCTGCCGTACGCCACGCCCTCGTACACCGAGCCGTCCGTCACCTCCTGCAGGAGCACCATGGACTTCTCCATCACAGACAGCGCCTGCTTCGCCCACACGTACGCCTCCTGGAGGTAGCCTGGGGGAGGAGGAGGAGGAGGGGGAGAGGGAGGAGGGGGAGGGCGGAGCAGAGAGGAGGGGGGAGGAGGAGGGGGAGGAGCAGGAGGAGGAGCAGATAGGAGGAGGAGAGGGAAGGGGGAGGAGGAGGGGGAGAGGGAGGAGGGGGGAGCAGAGAGGAGGGGGAAGGGGGAGCAGAGAGGAGGGGGGAGGAGGAGGAGGGGGGAGGAGGAGGAGGAGGAGGAGAGAGGAGGGGGAAGGGGGAGCAGAGAGGAGGGGGGAGGAGAAGGGGGAGGAGGAGGAGGAGGAGGGGGAAGGGGGAGCACGGAGGAGGAGGAGGAGGAGGGGGAAGGGGGAGCACGGAGGAGGAGGAGGAGGAGAGAGGAGGGGGAAGGGGGAGCAGAGAGGAGGGGGGAGGAGAAGGGGGAGGAGGGGGAGGGGGGAGGAGGAGGGGGAAGGGGGAGCACGGAGGAGGAGGAGGAGGAGAGAGGAGGGGGAGAGGGAGGGGGGAGCAGAGAGGTGGGGAGGAGGAGGAGGAAACAGAGAGGAGAAGTAGGGGGGAGGAAGGGGAAGGGGGAGCAGAGAGGAGGGGGAGGGGGGAGCAGAGGAGGAGAAGGAGGGTTAGAGACCTGGAGCTTCTCACGGGTACATGCAGCCCTGGTGTATTCACATCACATTCCCGTGGAGTCAGTAAACAGACTGTAATCCAAAGCGAATTACAGGAGGAGGACAATCAAAGCAACAAGGAACAAAACAAAACCTGCTTACACTCCAGAGAGCAAACCCATCCAGATCAGAAGCGGACAGAGTGATAGATAAATAACACATTGGAATGATTAGTTGCTAGTCAGAAGGGATGTTGTTGAGCGTGACGTAACCTGTACGAGACCGCAGGCTCAAGAGCAGAAACCGCTAGCTGTCCAGCTCGCATGAGCTACGTCTCCCGTGTCGTTTAAGACTTCTGTTCATCATCGAAATACAGCAACGCTTTTCTTTTAATATCGCTTTCAAACGTTCATATTAACAGTTCATAGCTGTAATAAAAACAAGCATGTCTAAAGAAACACGTCTAAAGAAAGAGTGCTAGGGAAAAGGCCTTTCTCTCCGAACACAGCAGAGGGGCTCAGACCGCTAGGAAAATATGATGCTAGGGGACAGAGCCCTCTCTCTGTCACACACACACACACACACACACACACACACACACACACACACACACACACACACACACACACACACACACACACACACACACAGTTTACTATGGGAACTGGGACCACATAATGACTGCACACAGCCGCAGGTCTTTGAGAAGTGGTGGTAGTGGTTTCCACCGTCTATGGGTTTACATGGCGGCAGTGTTACTGGGTCTGTTTCACCTGGGGGGCCGGGGGGGGGGGGCAGGGCTCTGCCGGTGGGGGGACAGCACTCAGAAGCTATTTGCCACCAAACACAAACTCCCATTTAACCCGGACAGCAGGTCTGACAGACCCCGCCCCGCCTGCTTTACCTAGGAGACGGTCAGAACTAGCAGTACTATGTGACCATCTATCTTTAAGTTAGACCGTCTGTCTTTAAGTTAGACCGTCTGTCTTTAAGTTAGACCGTCTGTCTTTAAGTTAGACCGTCTATCTTTAAGTTAGACCGTCTATCTTTAAGTTAGACCGTCTATCTTTAAGTTAGACCGTCTATCTTTAAGTTGGACCGTCTATCTTTAAGTTGGCCCGTTTATCTTTAAGTAAGACCGTCCTTTGTAAACATCCAAAGAAATGAAGTCGAAACTAGGCTTTAGAAATGCTATTCACACACACACACACACACACACACACACACACACACACACACACACACACACACACACACACACACACACACACACACACACACACACACACACACACACACACACACACACACACACACACACACACACACACACACACACAGCAATTTTCTCAACTCCCTGCTGGTTCGGTTCTACCACTTGATTCCCAGGAACCAGTCTGTGGGAAACCCCACAATAAAAAAATAATAGACATATGTTATCAGAGGCCGAGGTGATGGGGCTAGCCCAATAGCATGCAGATAACCTCAATGTTGCTGATTATTGATCTGGTTAGTTAGTCCAATAGCAAGCAAATAACATCAATGTTACTGATTAATGATCTTGTTAGCCCAATAGATAAACCATAACACAATGTGGCCGACTGATGATGAGACTAATTAGCAGATAATACGATACAACTTTATTCTCCCCCGTATGAGAAATTTGTTTGTTGCAATAGCACAGCAGCAGTAGAAAAACACAGTGCTAATGCTAATATAACTACATTGCTACGTAACGTGGGTTGCCTGGTATGTGGCAATTTAGCCTTGCGGCTAGCAGATAGTAGCTCAGTCAATCAATTCAATCACAAATTGTCAGGGTTCGAGATGATCACGGACCAAACAAGTACATGGCTTCAGTTGGAACTGGGAGCCAGTTAGCTAACCCTAACCCTAGTAGAAACTAAACCCGACCGCTCCGCCAGAGAGGTAAGCCGATGAGTGGAACGAGGTTGGCTCAGTGCTGAAGCAGGCAAACGGAAATACTTGAAAATAACTCATTTCAATAATAAACAAGGAATAAATATAATTATTTCTCACTTGCACAAATGACTCAAATATTTTAACCATGATCAATGATCAACAATCATCAATGATCAATGTTTCAGCTTTCCCTAAAATATCAAAATGGTAGCCAACCAGAGGCCAGCCGTCCCCAGGTGGATTATGGGTAACCAGTCCGATTAAACATCTGTCTGGGAGCCCAGACGTGCAGACACCTGCAACGGAATGCTCCCGTCTACTCCCTGAACCCCGTCTGTCCCTGAACCTCCCCGTGTGTCCAGGGTGAGACCGGGTCCTATAGAGAGACCGGGTCCCATAGAGAGACCGGGTCCCACAGAGACCGGGTCCCACAGAGACCGGGTCCTATAGAGAGACCGGGTCCCATAGAGAGACCGGGTCCCACAGAGAGACCGGGTCCCACAGAGAGACCGGGTCCTATAGAGAGACCGGGTCCTACAGAGACCGGGTCCTATAGAGAGACCGGGTCCTATAGAGAGACCGGGTCCTATAGAGAGACCGGGTCCTATAGAGAGACCGGGTCCTATAGAGAGACCGGGTCCTACAGAGACCGGGTCCCACAGAGAGACCGGGTCCTATAGAGAGACCGGGTCCTACAGAGACCGGGTCCTATAGAGAGACCGGGTCCTATAGAGAGACCGGGTCCTATAGAGAGACCGGGTCCTATAGAGAGACCGGGTCCCACAGAGAGACCGGGTCCTATAGAGACCGGGTCCTACAGAGACCGGGTCCTACAGAGACCGGGTCCTATAGAGAGACCGGGTCCTATAGAGAGACCGGGTCCTACAGAGACCGGGTCCTACAGAGACCGGGTCCCACAGAGAGACCGGGTCCCACAGAGAGACCGGGTCCCACAGAGAGACCGGGTCCTACAGAGACCGGGTCCCACAGTGAGACCGGGTCCGTTAGACCTCAGACGTTGCGGGGCTGCTGAGCTTGAGGACATTGACCCGGCCTGCGGGTCAATGTCCACTAGGGATGGACATTGACCCGCAGGCCGATGAAGGACACCTCCGTCTTGGTTACCACGGCGACGGGGCGGCGTGTTAAGGGTGGAAGGCCGGGAGTGAAACCGGGGACGGGTGAGAAGGAGCCAGGAGCCCTTCAGGGTTCAGGCAGAGGGTAGGGATGACGCGTTCCCAGACTTCTAAGATAATTTCACAACCCAAAAAAAACACAAGACACCATCCAATAACTCCAGCGTCTACTCCTCAGAAATTTTACTGGGAGCCAATTCGATGACTCCCCAGAGAACAACAAGTACTGGCTGAGAGAAACCCTTCTCCCCCAGGCCCGGCCGGGAACTGGTCGACGTAGAAAACCTTTTCCACGCATGAAAAGAAAGAAAATAATGTTTAAAACCCAACTGACTTCCTGAATAGACCTTTCAGTGCGTTTAAACCTGTTTGTATTCTTTCTTTGTTGCCGACATTCTTTCTTTCCTTGTCGTCCACAGAGAGAAGGAAAAGCCCGGAGGAGCCTTCAGCCCAGACAGATTTAAGGCCCTAAAGACCCCCTCTTTGCACCAGGAATCTAATCCCTCATCCTATCGTACTCCAGTAGAGGCCAGACCTTTCACAACGGCCCTACCGCCTCTCTCTGCCCAACACACAAACATAATCTGTCTTTAACTTAGACCAGCTATCTTTTATTGAAACCATCTTTAATACGACCATTCATCTTTAATTAAGACCGTCTATCTTTAACTAAGACCATCCATCTTTAACTTAGACGATCCATCATTAACTTAGACAATCTTTCTTTAAGTTAGACAATCTTTAAATAAAACCATCTTTACGCAAGACCACCTATCTGAAGGTAAGACCATCTTTAAGTTAGACCGTCTATCTTTAATTAAGACCATCTCTAAGTAAGACTATCTATCTTTAATTAAGACCATCACTAAGTAAGACGATCTATCTTAAGGTAAGACCATCTTTAAGTTAGACCATCTGTCCTTAAGTACGACCAGCTATCTTTCCCTCGCAGTGCCTTTAGAGGTTTGTATTCTTTCTTTCCAACACACCAACATAACGAAGGACAGCTGAACGTCTTTCAAGGAGCAGGGAACGACCTGCGGTCTGCAGCTCAATCTGATGCGATTCTCTCCCGTTTGATAAACGGGAGAGAATGGGGGGTGGGGGGGGGGGGGGGGGGGGGGGGATGGAGGTCCTGGGCGGGTGACAAGAGAGGAAACACTCGCCTCCCGTCGCCGTGGGAACATTTGACCAGGAGGGGATGGAGACAAAGCTGAGCTGTTTATGAATAATGAATTTATAGGCTGGAAGAGCTGGAATACGACCAGATTAAGGAAGTTCATTTTTCCATTGGAATAGTTTTAGTGTGACATTATTTTGATATTGAGTATTGGGTGAAATCCAGGTCATCATTGTGTCTGCCTATTCGCTTAAGAATTGTTTACCAGCTCAGTGGAAGGGGGTTGGCAAGGTTAAACAGCAGGTGGTGTCAGCAGACCGGTGGGGATACAGATTGGAGGGGTTAGGTTAAGGTTAGCAGGAGGTGCCTGTAGCTTGGGTCATGCACAGGTTGGACGGGTTAGGTCAAGGTTAGCAGGAGGTCTTCTTACCTTGGGTCATGTACACCAGGCTTCCCGTCAGCAGCGCCACACAGTTGGTCGGCTGGTGGTTGTGGAGGTACTGGAAGCCCCAGCCGCGCACGTACGACTTCTCGTACATCAGGCGCGTGGCGTTGCCGATCACCTGCAGGAAGCGCTCCTGCTGAGCCTGGCTCAGGAACTCAAACAGGAAGTCATATGCCGTGGCGAAGCCCGTCAGGGAGTGGGCGACCGGGACCTCATCCCAGGGAGCGTCCTTCACCAGCCTGGAGGAGACAAGGGGAGAGGAGATGAGAAGAGGAGCCTGGAGGAGACAAGGGGAGAGGAGATGAGAAGAGGAGCCTGGAGGAGACAAGGGGAGAGGAGATGAGATGAGAGGAGATGAGAGGTGAGGAGACGAGATGAGACAAGAGGAGAGGAAAGCAGAGGAAGGAGAGGAAGGAGAGGAGAGCAGAGGAGAGGAGAGGAGACAAGAGTAGAGCAGAGGAGAGGAAGGCAAGGCAACTTTATTTATATAGCACTTTTCATACACAAGGCAGACTCAAAGTGCTTCACATATAAACATTGTCATACAATTAAATAAAATAATAGATAAGTAAAACAAAAACATATGCAAAGAAATGGGTAAAATAGAAAGTTAAAAAGGCATTTTAGTATTAAAATAGAAAATAAAGGCAAAGTTATTTTTAGAAAGTGCAATGTATTTAAGATTTAGCAGAAAGCTATAGCAAACATAAAAGTATTCAGTCTTGTTTTAAAGGTGCTCAGAGTTGGGGCAAGTCTTAAATCCTCTGGGAGTTTATTCCAGCTATTTGTTGCATAGTAACTAAATCCTGCTTTCCCATGTTTCGTGTTTACTCAGGGGATAATTAACAGATTGGTCTCAGAGCTTCTTAGTGGTCTAGAAGGCTGATGTAGTGGAAGCATATCAGTTAAATATTTTGGGCCTAAACCATGTAGGGATTTATAGGTTAGCAACATGATTTTAAAATCAATTCTCTGACATACAGGAAGCCAATGTAACGATTTCAGAATTGATGTAATATGATCACATTTTTTGGTCTTTGTTAGAACTCTAGCAGCAGCATTCTGAACAAGCTGAAGCTTCCTCAGAGTTTGTTTTGGGAGACCAGTAAGGAGACCATTGCAGTAATCAAGCTTACTAGTGATAAAGGCATGTACAAGTTTTTGTAAGTCTTCGGTGGACATGAGCCCTCTAAGTCTTGCAACATTTTTAAGGTGATAATATGCCGATTTTGTAACTGATTTGATGTGACTGTCGAAATGTAAATCTGAATCCATGATAACCCCTAGATTTCTGGCTTTGATTGAGGTTTTCAGGGACAGAGAGTGAAGGTGTTGGGTTACTTTAAGCCTTTCCGTTTTAGAACCAAATACAATTATCTCTGTTTTGTCCTCATTTAGTTGAAGGAAGGGGGAGAAGAGAGCAGAGGAGCCAAAGAGGAGAGGAGAGGAGAGGAGAGAAGAGAGGAGAGGAGACAAGAGGAGAGGAGAGAAGAGAATAGAAAAGAGGAGGAGGAGAGAGAAGAGAGGAGAGGAGAGGAGAGGAGAGGAAGCTCTTTGACCCAGGCAGGGAACATGGGACCTGCTTGAAGGGAAGGGGTTAAGGTGTCTGTTTCTAGGAGGCCTACAGGTAGACTGAGGACATTAAGGAGCAGGTAGGGGTTAGGAGGCATCTTGCTCTAGTCTACTCAACAACCCTTGAGTAGACAACGTGTTCTTTCTCTTGAGCTGTCCCAATATAATTCATTGACCATTAGAATTAGCCAGATGAAACTTAAATCGACACAGAATAATTCCAACACAAATATTTGCTCCACTGAAGCCAAACTGGGAGGCACATGTGCTGCAAAAAGCTTCGTTTTAATTTGCCATCAGCAATCAGGAAACGCGTAAAAAGTTTAATTTCCTCCGCCAAACCTTGTAATTAGAGTTTTAATATCCGTTTTCTCTTTTGAATTGTAAAAACACAAGGTAGGTAGCGTTTTAGAACGCTGTAAATCTGCCTGGTGTGCATGGAGATGAAACTAAACGTCTTAAAAAAAGTTAGAAACAGCTGACTCTTCTCTTTTGTAAAGTAGCAAATGGTTTCTGTGGTAAATAAAGAAAAGGTGTTTTCTTGGAAGTATCTTCAATTAAATATAGACAAACATAAAAGGGGATTGATTTCAGATGTTTCTTAAACCACGGTTGGAGGTCTGGTGAAAGCACACAACACCCAGACGCAGCAGAGCACGGCTTTGTCCGTTTTAGACGTGACCTTCAGGACACCAGCGCCTTCCCCTTCAGACCCTCAGATTCTGCCTCTACACATGGAGCGGAATACGCTTCCCTTCCCAGTGAATATCAAAGACAGGCCTTGGGCATCGGCACATCCGCCCTGCGTCCGTCTCCCGGGAACGCCCGCATGTATCAGAGGGGCTGAAGGCTTCCCTTTCAACATGGGCTTATACTGCACCCCCAGGAATCTACTCCTGGGGGGGGGGGGTGGGGGGTTGGTTTCCTCTCATTCATTCGAGTTAGCAATCATCATGGCACCTATGAAAATATCTAGAATTGCATGGTTTATAATCAAGTACATATTTAATCCATGTCCATACTTTACAGCGATCACATATCTAAAAGAGAGAAACGTTAAGTGGCTTTGGATAAAAGGGTCTTTTAGTGACCGAATAGTGAACCACAGACCAGGGAAGGTGAACCTCTACCACTGCTCCTGTAAGTCCTGTTCCATCCCGCAGAAGGAATCCAGACCTCCAGCCGGGTTATTGAGCCTTATCTCCGTGCTCCGCAGCGTCTCAGCCCCAACAGGAGCACTTGACGCAAGTCATCACCGGTACGTGTCCTGAACTCTGCCAAAGCACACAGAGCACTTCACTCCAGTGTGTGTACACAAGACTCTGCTGCCATCTGCTCCTCCATACTGGAGTCTTAGTGGAGATGAGGGTACACGTCAGGGTGGTCTGATACCTGCAAATACATCATGGTGCAACCCTTAGCCTAACGCCTAACCCTAGCAGCCTCAAATCACAGAGCTACGAATACAACTCTTCAAACAAAACCTGTGGTTCAGTGGTGTTTATTTTGCTACACGCCGCCATGTTCACTATGCTATCGAGATTCTCCCGTCGCCAAGTAGATCCACGAGTCATTGCCAGCCAACAGTGGGAGTGATTAGCCATGCAGCAGCAGCCTTCTATTATCAGAAGCTGAAGGCATTCAATGGGAGGGAAATGTATTGAAAGCCAGCATTAGAAAGTTAGAATCACTCCAGAGGGATTATCGTCCAAGAAAGGCAGGAGGTTTACCCTTCAATGCCTGAAGAGGAAGATTAATGCAATTCTTCAAACCGTGAGGCAATACAGAAAAAGAGCCTTGAAAGCTAACAAATGTGTCTTTGGCCCAAACCCAGACCTGTACACTGACCTCAACCTCCTAACCCTCAGCTTAACAATACCACATGGCTGCTTAAACATCTAGACATCTCTACGCCTGAACCTCCACCGCCCCACTGAGGTAGCGGGCCTCAGACCTAAAACCTGAGCATCTCGTTCCATCCCAACCGGGGCTTTGCTGCAGGACTCCTACAGCTGCTGAACACATTTCCTGCAGCCGGCTCCTTGTGGGCCCCAGACAGCAATGGAGGTGAACCCTGGGCTACGTTCTGATTGGCCGGTGAGCCGGCAGAGGGGCCCACTGCCTCAGAGGTCAATTCTCCAGATACCTTTCTGTCATTTCAACCGAAAAACAAGCCGTACATTATCCCCTTTGTCCGATAGCTTCCATGGCAACGATGGAGATTAACAGTGTCATTCGTACTTAATGCTACCCGCTGCTTGACTAGGGTACTACGCTAGTTCTATCCTACGGTCCGGGTCTGGTTCTTTGCTAGTTATTTGCCACTATTCTATGCTACGGGGGGGTTAGCTAGGGTTCTATGTTAGTTCTATAAACAGGATTATTTGCTACTGTCCGTTCAGTTCCGGACCAGTTCCTGACAGCCTAGGACAGCAGTGAACAGCCTCCTCCGAATATTGCCGTCGTCGATGAAGACGACTTCAGGAAGTGGACTGCCGAGGCCTGTGAGATGGTGATCGCTACAACGCTTCGATTCCAGAGGGACTCAGAGGGGATCGAGATCCATTAAAGAGCAGGACGAGGTCAGGAACCACAGGCGGGCTTGCGTACGTCCGGGCTGGACCCCGGTGCCTTGGACCGGGGGGGAGGGGGGGTCTTTGCCACTCTCCTTCCTGGTGTTGATCATACACAGACAGTGAAGGGGTAGAGAACGAAGCAGAAGCAGAAAAAGTACCAACTAGGCTGAGCGGCCATCCTCTCCATGTAGTCGCGGGCCAGGTCCAGGGCCCCGGCGCGGTGCGGGTACAGCAGGCAGAACATGGACAGCGCCCCCAGGTTGTTCCCGTACACCTCGTTCCAGCGGGCGCTGAACCTCGCCGGGCTCCAGGGGGGCAGGTATTCCTCGGGGTGCTCCAGCATGGCCTCCCCGGCCTGGCGGATCCTCCGGGCCAGGTCCCGGTGGGTCCCGGACGCCCGGGCCTGGAGCTCCTCCACGTCGGCCCGGTCGAAGTACAGCATGGGGTGGCCCTCGTAGTTCCCCCCCATGAAGGGGACGCCGCCGCTGGGGTCCACCTCCTCCGCCGCCGCGGGGGGAAGCAGGGGCCACAGCAGGCTTAACAAGAACACCGTGGGGGCCCCGCGGGCAGTGGTGTGCCTGAACGCGTTCATCGAACGATAGTTCATGAACTCGTTCATATTTTGGGACGAACGTGAACTGAACGTACTGTATTACTGCCTGATAGACGTCACTGTGAACTCGTTCATTGTGGTGTCTGTGGTCCGGCACGCTCACTCGGTTTAACTTTGTTCAATGAGGGGGGTTATTTGTTTATCAACACGGCGGATGCGCGCGCAGAATGATCGCAAAAAGAACGTTTGTTTGAGCGGTTGCCATGGTTATCTCTGTGTAGTTCATTTGCAGTTGCGGTGTTGTCAGCTTACTGTTACATTAAACTGTAATCAGAAAACGCGGTTATATGCTATAGACCCTAGTATCTGTGGTATAAAGGCTGGGACGAATTTCAAGTTATAAATATGTACACTTTATGTTGAAAGTATAAACCGTCGCGATTCCTATTGAAACGAATGGCGCAGTGATTATTCTTCAAAACGAGAGCTGGTCAATTGTGAAACATGGGTTTATCTGTAATCAGACAACGTGGTTATATGATATAGACCCTAGAGTATCTGCGGTATAAAGGCTGAGACGAATTTCGAATTATAAATATGTACAATCCATAACGTTAGCTCTCTGGCTCATAGCTCAGCGGACTAGAATACCTCCTAGAATCATTGCTTGTTGGCCGGAAACGGAAAGGGGGGCTGTTTACGTTTGGTTGTTGTCTTTTCGCTCGCTTCTCCGTCTCAACAGAAGGGCTAGAACCGAGCGAAAAGACTACAACCAAACGTGAACAACCCTCTTTTCCGTTTCCAGCCAACGAGCAATGAGTCTTCCAACAGAAATTAATTGGATTTTCAAAATGCGCTAAATGTGCAATAAAACACGATAGAAACTGTATTTCGCTACGATACTTGATTCAACCACTCTATTTCATCCTAGACAAACCAGAAAGGGGGCTCAATGTTCAAAATACCGGATAAAAAAAATAGCTCACAGCAACATATTGAAAAAAAGAACTATGAACTAGTTCATTTTTTGTAACTGTGAATTTAGCTCAAAATTTTGAATTATGAGTTCATTACCAGTTCATTTTAAAATCTGTGAACTGAAGATTTGAACTAGTTCACGTAGAAAGTAAACTTTCCCAACACTGCCCGCGGGTGCAGGGTCCCATCGTCCCATCAGAGGGACGGCCGTGGCATTGCCGGGGGGAGGGGGGGGGGGGGGGGTCCTCAGCTGGAAAGAAGAAGAGGCAGAAGAAGAAGGGTGGGTTAGGGATTGATCCACCAACTACCTAACCGTAACCTAACCCTCTCACCCTAACCTAACCCTCTCATCCGAACCTAACCCTCTAACCCTCTCACCCTATAACCCTAACCCTCTCACCCTAACCTAACCCTCTCACCCTAACCTAACCCCCTCACCCGAACCTAACCCTCTCACCCTAACCTAACCCTCTCACCCTAACCTAACCCCCTCACCCGAACCTAACCCTCCAACCCTCTCACCCTATAACCCTAACCCTCTCACCCTATAACCCTAACCCTCTCACCCTAACCTAACCCCCTCACCCGAACCTAACCCTCTAACCCTCTCACCCTATAACCCTAACCCTCTCACCCTAACCTAACCCTCTCACCCTAACCTAACCCCCTCACCCGAACCTAACCCTCTCACCCTAACCTAACCCTCTCACCCTAACCTAACCCCCTCACCCGAACCTAACCCTCTAACCCTATAACCCTAACCCTCTCACCCTAACCTAACCCTCTCACCCTAACCTAACCCTCTCACCCTAACCTAACCCTCTCACCCTAACCTAACCCTCTCACCCTAACCTAACCCTCTCACCCTAACCTAACCCTCTAACCCTCTCACCCTAATCAAACCCTCTAACCCTAACCCTCTCACCCTATAACCCTAACCCTCTCAACCTATAACCCTAACCCTCTCACCATAGCCTAACCCTCTCACCCTCTTACCCTAACCCTCTCACCCTATAACCCTAACCCTCTCACCATAGCCTAACCCTCTCACCCTCTTACCCTAACCCTCTCACCCTATAACCCTAACCCTCTCACCATAGCCTAACCCTCTCACCCTCTTACCCTAACACTCTCACCCTAACCCACTCACCCTGACCCTCTAACCTAACCCTCTAACCATAACTTAACCAGCTAGCCCCAACACTCTCATCCTAACCTAACCTAACCTAACCCCTGTAGACATGTCCCCCCCCGCCTCCCCCATGTAGCCCCCCTCCCCCGTGCTGACCAAATTAATCAAAGATTTCATGGAACGGAGCCACGATTTCTGCTGTTGCAAGATTTATATAGCTTTAAGATTTATATATTTATATAGCTCATAAAATAATTTGGGTCGCACATAAATTGACATGGTCGGTCGGAAACCGGAACCAAACAAAAACATTTTTTAGGCCTTTGTGTTCCGAAAAACTGTGTTCCGAAAGAGGCTGAGCTTACAGGAAGGGTTATTAGCAACCCTTCCTGTAAGCTCAGCCTCTTTCGGAACACAGTTTTTCTGAAACTGATAAAAAATAAATAGGAAATGGCACATCGTTTTGCACTTCGTTGTTTTTTTACCCTGTAATGTATTTTTAATTTTTAATTATTTATGGCCCTACATCTCTTGCACGGTTGTACAAAACAAATGTTAACATGATTTTGATGATTTAGGCCATAAGCTCCATCAATTTAAGATAGTTAGACAGAAAAATACAGACTGTTGAAGTTATAAACTCTTGAACCAATTAAATGTTGGATGATTTTAAAGTAACGTAAAGTTTATAACCTTTAAATATAATTTGCCTTTTTTTTTTGTGCCCGTCTTGTTAAACACTGAACCCTCCTTGGCCCCCCTAGTAAAAGATTTCTATAACCGCCACTGAACCTAACCTTCATCTAACCCTAACCTAATCCTCAAACCTGACCCTCTCACCCTAACCTAACCCTAACCTAGCCCTAACCTTCACCTAACCCTATCCTTCACCTAACCCTAACCCTAACCCTAACCCTAACCCTAACCCTCAAACCTGACCCTCTCACCCTAACCCTAACCCTAACCCTCTAAACTAACCCCAACCCTCTCACCCTCTAAACTAACCCTAACCTAACCCTCCAGAAGGGTCTGTTTTCCTTTGGCTTTCGTTGTTTCTTCCCAAACCCCGGCATTCCTGGGATAACAAGAGCCAGATGTGTTGCTGATCATATGGCGCTCTGCTTCAGGCTCGGCCCGTCATTGGGTAGAAAGCGACTCCAAAGACCAATCAGGAGGGGCGATTTCTACCGATACACCCGTACGTCAGGGTTGTGTTAAATGATGAGTGACAGTGTCCATATCGATATGAATGTCTCTAATATCCACTCATCTGAGGGGATGCTACTGTCTGCTGTCGTCAGCCAATCACCTTAAATCCTCAAGTCCAGATATGATATAGTCTGTATAAATATTGAGGACAGGTTTAAGGTCCGTCTTTCTTTCACCGCTATCTTAAAAAAACAAGTTAGGCGGATGCAAATGAGTGACGTTAAATTATGTCTCAAACGATATCTGCATTCATACAAAATATGCAGAAAAAACATGATAATTCACGACGTCATCAAACGTCATAATTCATTACTGGTCCATTACTCCAACATGGCTAGAAGCTGAACACTACGTTCGTTAATGAGTCGATTATGTGTGAAACAAAATGGGGAAAAAGGTGATCTGCAGCAGACTGCTCCCACCTATGTGGCAGAACGGTCGAACAGTTTAAGTTTTTATTTGAACTGCGATAGGAGACTCATCTGGAGTCGGTAGACAGGTCGCCGGAGGTCCAGACAGACCTCAGTAGTAGGCTATCTTGTTTTCTGTGTGTGTCGTCATGTAAAACAGGAAGTAAGGGTTAGGGGAGTCTGCCATTTGACTGGACGTTTCTACTGCCTTTCAAAATAAAAGTATGATGGGTTGCTGTTAGATGGCCTGAGAATGCACAGAAATTGTACATGGGTCCTATTATGTCTATTGAAATGATAGGCTATCAAACACACATGTGTATTGGTACAAACATGCAAACCTCATTGAATGTACAAACATCTGCTCTTACGATGGAACTTCAATGGAGTGTATTTATCACGTGGCTCTTCACACACACACACACACACACACACACACACACACACACACACACACACACACACACACACACACACACACACACACACACACACACACACACACACACACACACACACACACACACACACACACACGTTGGGGTAGCTCGTTGGAGTGAAGGGGTTAATGAGAGATTTGGACAGATTTCCTGAAAGCACGACTGGCAGTAATGTAAAGTGATGTCACACACAACACATACCACACTGGCCTTCCTGAAAACATTTAGTTTGAAACAGCTGCACAATACGGCTGTGTAAAATATCGAAATATGAAGGCCTGGAAATGTTTGTTTTTAACAGAACATTCCGATGTTGTTTCTCTTGGCTTGCAATCTGATTTCTGATAAATCCCATACTTATGAACCCATAAGTATGGGACACACACCAATGCACAGAAGGAACCAGAGGAGTGGATGTGTGGAGTCCCAGGTAGCCCACGAGTGTTGTCAGGCTACTGATGGACCTTGGAAATTTGGCATTCCAAAATGCAAACACACAAAAAACAAACCTTTTGAATTCGAAGCCTGCTAATGAATGCAGCCATGCTACATGAGTGTGCTTTGGGCTTTAGGTATGAGAAGTGCAGCTTATTTCTTTAGAAACCCTTCCCAATGAAATAAGCCTTTGTGTAGACTATGCCCCCGACGTCTGCTTCCGTAGATCAGGTATACAGTAACAGCTACCGCTAGCAAAGAAGCTAACCTACACTGATCCTGTGGAATAGTCAGCATTGTTTCAATGTAAACTATGACGACATTGCTGACCTGAGAGATTGTCAATCACAATATTATAATGAAAAGTTCATGAAGTGTTTCAGTTTATTGGCGGATGCTACAGTGTGTCGACCAGGACTGCTCTGATGAATACTGTACTACATGATGGTTCTAACCGCTTCATACATGTGCATGACAAACCAGAAGCTGAACAAAGACAGTCTCATTTCCTATCAGCTCTTATGTAGGCCTAGATCTACATAACATATATCTATACATATAGATAACACATATCACACCCAGAAATAGAACCAACATTTATTAAATCGAACGCATGCATCCAAAAGGATAAAGGCAACAAATCAGTATCAAACTAGATTGTTCTATATCTTATTTAGTGACCTACGCTACGTACCATCTAGAAAAATTAAATTCAATGAAACCTAGTACTCGGGATTTGATTCGCTCTGATGCCTGTCAACGGAAAAGAGGGCGGGGCATATCCACGGGCCGATATAAACAAACTAAAGGCCTTAATACAAACATTGTGGTAGGATGGGCTGATGTCGTTAATGAGGCTGAAGAGGAAGCATGCAAAACCTTTTTAGCACATTTTAGAAGTTTTAAATATTAGGAAGTGCACCTTTAAATAAATCTAAACCTTCTCCTCCGTGAGTTGACTTCCTTCTGGTTCACATGATAATGAGTTGACTTCCTACAGGTTCACATGATAATGAATTTACTTCCTACTGCTTAA
>NC_082402.1:2669668-2727798 GCF_031168955.1 Gadus macrocephalus
TTTGAGGTAATGCCTCAGCTGTGTAAAGCACATTGTGTCTACCTGGAGTATGAAATGCGCTATATAAATAAATTGCCTTGCCTTGCCTTGCCTTGCCTTGCCTAGTAAGAGATACTGAGAATACGTCTCAACAAAGCTCAGTCTAACATGACAGCTAAAAACAACAAGGTGCACAAGTTCAAAGTTCAAAATGCGCTTTCGCATTTGGAACACACTCAAAGACCTACTTGCACACTTGCTTCTGCGAAAACATCTATATTTTTTCCTAGTATTTGCTTGAAGGTCACGTGCTGAATACAACCGGTCCTTGAGGTTCTTCCCTCCCTTTTCAGGCGACAGGAAGTCGTGGGCTCATCGCTCACATACACAACGCCTAGTTAGTGTCACAACAGCTGAAACACCATGAATAATATTTGCAACTTGAAACATGTATTCACGAGTGCCTTTGCAAAACAAATGTTCAAATATGATATTTGATATCTATCTTTAAAAATGAAATAAATAAAAATAAGACAATTAATCTTGCGAAAATACTATTTTGCTAATAGAAAAGACCAGTGCTGGCCAGCGACCCCCCCCTGCTGGTTTGGAGGTTAGTGATCAGTTGCCCTACACCCTCAGCCCCCAAAGCTCGGGTCCAGACCGCCGACACCATGTCAGCTTGTCATGTCTTCCAGTATTGGGCAGCGGTTCAATCCCCTCCAGGGATTCTCACCACCAGCCGGTGACTCACCATTCTCCATCTTAAAGAGACAGTGCATCCCGGCCCTCTGGCCAGGGGGGGCAGCAGAGAGCACCGGCTCGGTGAGCCCGTCATGTTGTCGACACAAAGAGCGAAAAAGAAGCAAAAACCGAATTGGTTTCACATTGTCCAATTGGTTTTCTCGTTTCATATTCACCCCATTGGTCGGCACAGACCAAATTAAATTGGCTGGCGTCCTGGACTTGAATTGTATGTATTCTATATTATACTATAATATAGAATAGATATATAATATATATCGATTCTAGATTCTTCCTTTCCTTATTGACTTCAATTTGAGTTAAAGTCAAATCGTGCAAAGTTCTGCAGCGCGTCTCTTTCAGCATCTGTCGCAACATCAGAGGTGCGCTGATTCAGCAGCTTTGTTTTTGCAGGTTGAAGAACAACATCCTGTGAGCATCGATAACCTTCGAGTGAACCAGAGACCACTTCAGGGTAGAGAGAGAGCGAAGCAGACAGAGGCAGAGATAGGAAGACAGGAGAGAGAGAGAGAGAGAGAGAGAGAGAGAGAGAGAGAGAGAGAGAGAGAGAGAGAGAGAGAGAGCCTGTGTTAGCGGGCTTTGTCAAACCCTTTCCGAGCACATCTTTGGATTTTGGCGTGCAGGAATGTTACATAATCGTTGCCGCAGGCTGCGCAGTCGCGCCCCGGCACGCAGGGCCTAGCAGGCCTCCACACGCCCGCCGGAGACTGAAACTATCGCTGTGTTAAACACGGCCGTAAACCCCCCACCTCAGTACCAAACCCCAAGGGGTCAAGGGCTTACACACACACAAAACACATCCACGGCGAGGAAGGGCCAACAAACACACAAACACATCCATGTTAAGGGAGAGCCAACAAACACACAAACACGTCAATGTTAAGGGACAGCCAACAAACACACAAACACATCCATGTTAAGGGAGAGCCAACAAACACACAGACACATCCATGTTAAGGGACAGCCAACAAACACATCCATGTTAAGGGAGAGCCAACAAACACATCCATGTGGAGGAAGAGCCAACAAACACACAAACACATCCATGTTAAGGGAGAGCCAACAAACACATCCACGTTGAGAGCCAACAAACACTCAAACACATCCCTGTGGAGGAAGAGCCAACAAACACACAAACACATCCATGTTAAGGGAGAGCCAACAAACACACACTAACGCATCCATGTGGAGGAAGAGCCAACAAACACACAAACACATCCACGTTGAGAGCCAACAAACACTCAAACACATCCATGTGGAGGAAGAGCCAACAAACACACAAACACATCCACGTTGAGAGCCAACAAACACACAAACACATCCATGTGGAGGAAGAGCCAACAAACACACAAACACATAAACACATCATGGTGAGGGAGAGCCAACAAACACACACCAACACATCCACGTTGAGAGAGCCAACAAACACACAAACACATCCATCTAGTCCGCAGGCGAACACAGGTGCATCATGGGTCCGCATCATGTCTTCGTGCCCATGGAGGGGGGGGGTCTGAGGGAGTCTGGGGGGTCTGATGGGTCCGGAGGGTCTGATGGGTCCGGAGGGGTTTGCGGGGGTCTGGGGGTGATTAGTCACACTTCCAGAGAAAGGAAAGCTGCGGAGGAGGGGGGAGGAGGAGGGGGAGACGGGGGAGAGCCCTTCACGCTAAACGGAAACAGCTGCCGGCTAGGAATGTACACCGTGTGCACAATTATTAGGCCAGTGAGTGTTTTGGCCATATCATAATTTTTATGCATATTTTCCAACATCAAGCTGTATAAACCTTAGTGCTTATTGGATTTAAGCATACCAGGTGATGTGTATTTGCGTAATGAGTGAGGGTGTGGCTTAAGGAGATCAACACTCTATATCAAGGTGTGCATAATTATTAGACCGCTTCTCTTCCTCAGGCAAAATGGGCCAAAAAAGTGATTTAACGGACTCTGAAAAGTCAAAAATTTTAAAACGTCTTTCAGAGGGATGCAGCACTCTTGAAATTGCTAAGATATTGGGGCGTGACCACAGAACCATCAAACGTTTCGTTGCAAATAGCCAACAGGGTCGCAAGAAACGTATTTCGAAGAAAAGACGCAAATTAACTGCCAAAGATTTGAGAAGAAACAAACGTGAAGCTAACAGGAAACCCATTATCCTCAAGTGCTGCCATATTCCAGAACTGCAACCTACCCGGAGTGCCCAGAAGTACAAGGTGTTCAGTGCTTAGAGACATGGCCAAGGTAAGGGAGGCTGGAACCCGACCACCACTGAACAAAACACACAAGTTCAAACGTCAAGACTGGGCCAAAAAATATCTGAAGGCAGATTTTTCAAAGGTTTTATGGACTGATGAGATGAGAGCGACTCTTGATGGATGGGCCCGTGGCTGGATCAGTAACGGACACAGAGCTCCACTTCGACTCAGACGCCAGCAAGGTGCAGGTGGGGTACTGGTATGGGCTGTTATTATTAAAGATGAGCTAGTTGGACCTTTTCGGGTTGAAGATGGCCTCAAAATCAACTCCCAAACCTACTGCCAGTTTTTAGAAGACACTTTCTTCAAGCAGTGGTACAGGCAAAAGTCTGCATCTTTCAAGAAGACCATGATTTTTATGCAGGACAATGCTCCATCGCATGCATCGAAGTACTCCACTGCATGGCTAGCCTGTAAAGGCCTTAAGGATGAAAGAATAATGACATGGCCCCCATCCTCACCTGACCTAAACCCTATTGAGAACCTGTGGGCCCTGCTTAAACGGGAGATTTACAGTGAAGGAAAACAGTACACCTCTCTGAACAGTGTCTGGGAGGCTGTGGTTGCTGCTGCACAAAAAGTTGATCGTCAACAGATCAAGAAACGGACAGACTTCATGAATGGAAGGCATGTGGGAGTTATTGAAAAGAAGGGTGGCTATATTGGTCACTGATTTTTTTTTTTTGACAGGTCAGAAATTTGTATTTGTAAATTTCGAGTTGTTTTATTATTATCACTTTAACAGATGAAAATAAAGGAGTGAGATGGGAAATCTTTGTTTTTTCCATTTGGTTGCATAATAATTCTGCACACTAATAGTTGCCTAATAATTGTGCACATATATAAATTAAGGAAGACAAATCCTCACTTTCACTTTCTTAAACATTCAGGTTTAGGTTCATTGATATTTTGGATTGACCGAGAACACTGTAGTTGTTCGATAATAAAAATAATCCTCAAAAATACAACTTGCCTAATAATTGTGCACACAGTGTAGAACGGAGAACGTAGTACCTCGAACTTGGCCTTGGTCTCCTGGTCCTGGTCCTGGTCCTGGTCCTGGTCCTGGGTCTGGGCCTGGGCCTGGGCCTGGTTAGCCCTGGCGGCGGCGCTGGTGGGCACGCCCTCGCCCTCCATTTCCTCCACCACCATCACCGTCTCCCAGCGCCCGAAGCTGGAGGCGGGGAACATGTCGGAGCGCATGCTGTCTCCGAAGTACACCACCTGGGGATAGGAAGTACACCAACACTCAGTACACCACCTGGGGACAGGAAGTACACCAACACTCAGCCCCCCACCTGGGGACAGGAAGTACACCAACACTCAGTACACCACCTGGGGACAGGAAGTACACCAACACTCAGTACACCACCTGGGGACAGGAAGTACACCAACACTCAGCACACCGCCTTGGGAGAGGAAGTACACCACCTGGGGACAGGAAGTACACTAACACTCAGTACACCACCTGGGGACAGGAAGTACACCACCTGGGGACAGGAAGTACACCAACACTCAGTACACCACCTGGGGACAGGAAGTACACCAACACTCAGTACACCACCTGGGGACAGGAAGTACACCACCTGGGGACAGGAAGTACACCAATACTCAGTACACCACCTGGGGACAGGAAGTACACCAACACTTAGTACACCACCTGGGGACAGGAAGTACACCACCTGGGGACAGGAAGTACACCACCTGGGGACAGGGGACAGTCTCATCGCTGAGGTAAGGGAGACCTATATATACTGCATATCTACCCACTCTCCTCTTTCAGTGCATTCAGTCAGAATTCCATGAGACTTTGTTTATCCTCGGTTGTCATAGCAATGTTTTTGACCATCCGAGAGAAATGAAAGCATAATCAGTCATGGAGCAGGAAGGGGAGGGAGGGAGTCCCTCTGATCGGTCCTCTCAGCCTGAGTCACCGTCAAACCCCCACAAGCTGTTTAACGGGAGTGGACCTCAACATGACGGACTCCACACACGAATACACACACAGTGGAACAGGGCAGATGTTGAGTGGATGACATCATCAGGGCCCCCTAGGCCGGGGGTCTAGCCCCCACCGCCACCAACACCACCCCCACCACCAATACCACCACCCCCTCCAACACTACCACCACTAACTTTGGGTGACCCAGAGACTTCCACTCCTTTACTCCACCTCCCTCACCCCCCACCTCCCACCCCAACCTCTACAGCTTAGAGATCAACCACACCTCTTATGATCACATCTCAGGGAGCTTAAGTCACCTGCAACTGGTTTAGACTCTGCTGACGCTGGCTGACTGACTCACTGACTGACTGACACTGGAGGGATAGTAGAGAGATATGAAACAGGACAGTAGAGAGATATGAAACAGAAGACAGTAGAGAGATATGATACAGGACAGTAGAGAGATATGAAACAGGACAGTAGAGAGATATGAAACAGAAGACAGTAGAGAGATATGAAACAGAAGAGACAGTAGAGAGATATGAAACAGAAGAGACAGTAGAGAGATATGATACAGGACAGTAGAGAGATATGAAACAGGACAGTAGAGAGATATGAAACAGAAGAGACAGTAGAGAGATATGATACAGGACAGTAGAGAGATATGAAACAGAAGAGACAGTAGAGAGATATGATACAGGACAGTAGAGAGATATGAAACAGGACAGTAGAGAGATATGAAACAGAAGAGACAGTAGAGAGATATGAAACAGAAGAGACAGTAGAGAGATATGATACAGGACAGTAGAGAGATATGAAACAGAAGAGACAGTAGAGAGATATGAAACAGAAGAGACAGTAGAGAGATATGATACAGGACAGTAGAGAGATATGAAACAGGACAGTAGAGAGATATGAAACAGGACAGTAGAGAGATATGAAACAGAAGAGACAGTAGAGAGATATGATACAGGACAGTAGAGAGATATGAAACAGGACAGTAGAGAGATATGAAACAGGACAGTAGAGAGATATGAAACAGAAGAGACAGTAGAGAGATATGAAACAGGACAGTAGAGAGATATGAAACAGAAGAGACAGTAGAGAGATATGAAACAGAAGAGACAGTAGAGAGATATGATACAGGACAGTAGAGAGATATGATAGAGGAGAGACAGTAGAGAGATTAGATACAGGACAGTAGAGAGATATGAAACAGGAGGGACATTAGAGAGATATGATACAGGACAGTTGAAAGATATGATACAGGACAGTAGAGATATATGATACAGGACAGTAGAGATATATGAAACAGAAGAGACAGTAGAGAGATATGATACAGGACAGTAGAGATATATGATAGAGGAAGGACAGTAGAGAGATATGATAGAGGAGAGAAAGTAGAGAGATGTTTTTCATCGGTCTGGAAGGTGTGGAGGGATGTGGAGGGTTGGGGGGGGGGGGGGGGGGCAGCCAGCGGCCTGCAGGTGCGCCCGTCTCACGCCAGGGTGAGATCCCTGCGATATGATTGGCAGACGAGCCCGGCCCTTTGCCCGGCGGCTTGGCGGTCGACGGAGGAGCTCCTGACACCTGGGTGAGGAACGCTCCAGCTGCCCTGAGCTCCAGCAGCCGCCCTGAGCTCCAGCAGCCGCCCTGAGCTCCAGCAGCAGGGTTGGCGTTTTTATTCGTTTGATACTGACAGACATGGCATTCCATGGAGCCCTGGTTGGAAGGAAACCCTGGCTGGGACGGGATGGGGAGCCTACCTTGGGCTCCGGCTTGCCCGTCATGGTCTTGAGGAGCTGGTGGAGGTGAGGCCAGTTCCCCTGGGAGTACCAGCCGGGTTTGTCGAGCGCCTGCAGGCCCTCGCTCTCCTCCACGTCGTCCACTGTACCACAAAGATGGAGGAGGATGGGGGGGGGGGTCATGCGGCGGCCATCTTTGGAGGACAAGGCTATGACTGAGGAATGCTATTTGTTTACCTTTGTTTGACATGCGTTTCGTAAAGCGACACAAAATAACCTTTCGACTTTACGATCAAAACACATGAAAATAGATCATATTCTGATTTAAAACTCCATCCGATTCTCTGTCTCCGACGTCCATCCCGACACTCAACGCAGAGCGTAGCTTCAGGGTGAGGGTGAGGCTCACCCTGTCATACTGACTGCCAAGTGAGGGATGAATCCACTGGCTGTGGCTCAGAGCTGAACCAGACCTGCTGACACGGTCAAAACAGACCGCCGTTACGTCACCACGGCAACGGAGGGAGATTCAGAACCTGAGTGGAACCAGAGGGAGGCTGGTCTGCATTAGTGCCACACACACACACACACTGATACACAGCTACACACACTGATACCACACACAGTTACACACACTGATACACAGTTACACACACACAGTTACACACACTGATACCACACACACAGTTACACACACTGATACTACACACACAGATACACACACTGATGCTGCCACACACACACACACACAGCGCAAATATGCTGGGTAACCTCTTCCAGTCCTCCTTCCCATGATGCATTAGAACAGGTTTGGAAGGCAGTGCAGTATGAGAGCGTGTGTAAAGACCGGAGGCCTGGGTAACTAGGGCATTACTCTGCGGAGGTGAGACGGGCCCGACATATTGTCACACACACAGCGGAGACCTCAGCAGTGAGGATTCAGAGGCAACAATTCAGAGAGAATGACAGGGAGAGAAAAGAGCCAAAAAGAGAGTTTCAAAGAGTCTGCAATAGAATGAGAGAGAGAGACACTGCACTCTAAGAGAGCTAAAAAAAAGAGAGTGCGGAAGAAAGGCAGGTAGACTGAGAGAGGCACTGAAAGCACGTGAGCCATAAGGAGATAGAGAGATTGGGGGGGGCAGTAAATGGTTTGAGAGCTGTCGTGTTAGGCAGAGCCAGGATCTAGATAAGCCCTCTGTGAGGACTCTCTGCTCTGTGCTTTGAGACCTCCAGCATACAGGCCTGCCACCTAAAGTCAATATTTAAGAGCCCGGCTCGCCTCAGCCGTAGAGATTCAGGCGCTTGCGTCTCATCTGTGCAGCAGCTTCCAACAGACAACACACCAGCGCCCTCTGAAGCCAGCAGTCTGTGTGTGTGTGTGTGTGTGTGTGTGTGTGTGTGTGTGTGTGTGTGTGTGTGTGTGTGTGTGTGTGTGTGTGTGTGTGTGTGTGTGTGTGTGTGTGTGTGTGTGTGTGCGTGCGTGCGTGCGTGCGTGCGTGCATGCGTGCGTGCGTGTGTGCGTGTCCTTCACATATCTCTAGAACCAGTCTGCTCTTCTTCACACGTGGTGCGACTATGGCGGCGAACGCGAGGATATTCAACATGAATCAGCCTCTAAACCAACAGCCGCACGGGGAACGGGCAACACGCGGAGCGCTTCACTGTCCTCACTCGGACGCTAGATGTAGACCGTTATATTAAAGTGTGTCTGTCCGTACGGCTTCACTTCACTCAGCGTATCGCTGGGAACCCAAGGGAACGCGGTGTAAAGGTGGAGAGGCTCTGATGGTTCTTAAGAGTGGTTCTGATCAGGTTCTGATGAGAGGTTCTCATGAGAGGTTCTTAAGAGTGGTTCTTATGAGCGGTTCTTAGGAGGGGTTCGAGAGAAAGAGGTTTGGATGAGCGGTTCTGAAGAGCAGTTCTGATCGGTGGTTCTGATGAGCGGTTCTGAAGAGCAGTTCTGATCAGTGGTTCTGAAGAGCAGTTCTGATCAGTGGTTCTGATGAGAGGTTCTGATCTGTGGTTCTCATCAGTGATTCTCATCAGTGGTTCTGATCAGTGGTTCTGATGAGAGGTTCTGATCTGTGGTTCTCATCAGTGGTTCTGATCAGTGGTTCTGATGAGAGGTTCTAAAGAGCGGTTCTGATCAGTGGTTCTGATGTGCGGTTCTTGATAAACGGTCCCAACTGGCCCGCTCTGAGCGGCTCTGCACTCATAGCTTTAAAACTCTCCCTCATCCTAGACATTGAAGAGCCACACAGCTCGGAACACGGTGGGAAATGATTGTGTCCTTAAAAATAAAGTTCCAAATAAAGGTCATTAACTGACCAATCCAATGTGTCACTGTCACCAGGGTAAGAACCAGCGGGAGAGAGGAGAACCCTACGAGATCCTACAGGAATCATCAACAGGGTCTTCTGACAACGTGGCAATATTCAGAGAGCGGGGGGGGGGGAGGGGAGTGAGGGGGAGAGAGGGAGACAGAGAAGGGGAACATTTTAGCAGCTGGATCCGCAGCACACTTCCATTCCCTGTCCACGGATGACATTCCAGAGGCGGGCAGAATTCCTGGACAAGAATTCCCGCCTGCTTTTGACCTCCAGCGCTGAATGCTTTCAGGGTTTTAGGTCTAAATATACATTTTTTACCCCGTGGATATGTGCAATGCAACTACATGTCAATGTAGGGATGTGTGTGTGGTTAGCATTTTTGTGAAGATCACAGGCAGATATTTGATAAGCAATCTCCATGTACAACATATTAGAAAATGCATGTGTTTTTTTGTTCCGATTTATTATGACTTTCCTAACTCTATGGGTTTTAATCGTGGCAAACATGAAGTTAACAAAAAGTCCTGTAAACATGTTGTACACATTGGCGTTGTTGGGGTCCCCTAGCACTATTATTCTATAAAACCCTACATTTTATCTTGTTTCTGTTGGATGATACTCAGGGCACCTACAGGTTCATTTCTGTGTGTGTGTGTGTGTGTGTGTGTGTGTGTGTGTGTGTGTGTGTGTGTGTGTGTGTGTGTGTGTGTGTGTGTGTGTGTGTGTGTGTGTGTGTGTCCATCTGTGTGTGTGTGTGTGTGTGTGCCTGTGTATGTGTTCATCTGTGTGTGTATGTGTCTGTTTTCTGTGTGTCCATCCGTGTGTGTGTGTGGGGGGGGGGGGGGTATGAGGAGAAAACAGTTCCCACAAGATCTCTGATCATTCAAGAAGCAATGGGAGAGGCAGGACATATTTCCCACGAGAACTCACCGACAGTTCTCAACAACTCTGATCATTCTCGCAGCAGGGGGGTTAGGGCGAACATATAACCGCGAGACCTCCGATAATTCTTGCAGTATGTGGGATGAGGTGTTTTTCACTTAAGGTCAATGAATGAGATCGTACAGTGATTTGCATATTTCACAATAGTCATATTCAATCAATACTTGATGTATAAGGGGAGGTTGGGGCCAGTCATGTATTATTTACTGGGCTATAAAGATGGTCAGTAGAAAGGCCTACAGTAGCTGAGAGAGAAACTTACTTGATATTTTTAGTGACAGTAAATTTCTGCATTGCTCAGGTCAAATTGACCCCAAACATCATAGCTGTACGTTTATTTGAACATAATAGTTGGGTTCAATTAATTCTTATTTTCTTAAATTGAAAAATGACCGCCGGCCGGCTTGGCCTGAAATGGTCTGGCCGCTCGGGAAATCTCCCGAATCTCCGGATGTGCCGGTCCAGCCCTGGCTTTGAACCCACCTCGGGACTGCAGTACTCCATAGGAAGCGATTGAAACGTACCGGTACGACCGAGGGCTGTGATTGGACCAAGACTTTACACACATATTCTGTAACGGCGTAATGCATATCATATCGCAGCGTATCGCATAACATATATATTGCAATGTATATCCTAACATATATTGCAACGTATATATCGTAGCGTATGTCAGAACTAAATCAACGATTAACGTCGCGCAAATATCAGCGTATTTCAACATGGTAAATCTGTGTTTATCGTAACGTATATCGTAACGCATCATAACGTACATCATAAAGTATATTGTAACACATACTAGTAATGTATGAAAACGACATCGTAACATCTATCGTAACATATTACGCAAGGTATCTCAACGTATATCGGAACGTATTTCGTGACGCATTTCAAAACGTACATCGTAACATAGATCGTAATGTGTATCGTAACTTAACAGAGAGACTGTTGATCTGATCTTAAATACATTGCACTTTCAATTTTACTTACTAAAAAGCCTTTTTAACTTTCAATTTAATTTTCTCTTAAATACATTGCACTTTCTATTTTACTCATTTCTTGCATATGTTTTCTTTTACTTATCTATTATTTTATTTTATTGTATGACAATGTTTATAGCTATGTGAAGCACTTTGAGTCTGCCTTGTGTATGAAAAGTGCTATATAAATAAAGTTGCCTTGCCTTGCCTTGCCTTAACGTAAAGCATATCGTAACATATATTGTAACGTATCGTAACGGGGCATCGTAACGAATATCGTAATGTGTATCGTAACGTTTATCGTAACGTATATCGTAACATATTGTATTAATGTATGAAAACGACATTGCAACGTACATATTAACGGATACCTTGACGGCATACAGCAAACTTTATAGTAAAGTCCTTTGTATTGTTTATCGGGACATTCTCGGGGCGGGGGGGGGTGGACAGGACGCTCACCGAGGGTTCTGAAGGGACGCTGGTGGGGAACCAGGGAGAAGAACCCGGGCTTCAGCGCGTTGGTGATGATGATGTCGAACAGATCCTCGTAGTCCTTCCTGTAGCACAGAAACAAGATGGCCGTTAGCCGGCGGACGACCTCCGACAGGTCCTCAGAATAAACGTTGTGACGAGTTGATGGCGCCACTGCATTTGAGGAAGCTGGCGCGACGAAGCACTGCACTAAGCTACTAATCGAAGCATGCTAGCTAGTGAAGTGACTTCTAGTTGATGGATGATGTTCTAGCAAGGCTGAAGGTGTGTGGAACGCAGCCCGAAAGGTTCTGCTCATTCATGTAAAAAAGTTAAAAGGATAAAAGCAACAGCTAAAACGACTCAAGAACAATAGATTGTTTTTTTTACTTCACTTGTATTTTTCCATAGAATTGTTATTCTTCATGTTTAAGGAAGGGAAGCCCCCGTTGGGTCTCGGTTCCCACAGTCTCCTCCCCCCTCTGTCCTCTAAGAGCTGAGGGCTGTCCAGCCTGGAGTCCTCTGAGACGTCCTCATACTAAAGGACTGTACACCATCGGCCCACTCATCCACCATTCTGGTGCCAATGGTCTAGTTCACTTTATTTGCTATACTGTGTAGCAGTTATTTCCAATATTTTCATTGTGTTCATGAGTACACAGTCACCATGATGTTGGGTAGATGGCTAGATGACTAGCATCTTTAGCCTAGAGGCTGGAAGGCCGCTGCATAGTGGCTTAAAGCTAGCTCGCAATGCCAAGCTAGCTATGTTAGCGATGCCAGGAGGATGTGGCGGCTAGCCGTCAGTCACAGCCCCTGGGCCTCGCTAGGCCACAACTCACAGCTGACCGTCACTGGCTCTCTACCCGCCAGGCCCACAGTGGGAAGAGAGGCCCGGGGGCCCAGAGACAGGAGACCCCAGGGCCCAGAGACAGGAGACCCCAGGGCCCAGAGACAGGAGACCCCGGGGCCCAGAGACAGGAGGCCCCGGGGCCCAGAGACAGAGGCCCCGGGGCCCAGAGACAGAGGCCCCGGGGCCCAGAGACAGGAACCCCCGGGGCCCAGAGACAGGAGGCCCCGGGGCCCAGAGACAGGAGACCCCAGGACCCAGAGACAGGAGGCCCCAGGACCCAGAGACAGGAGGCCCCGGGGCCCAGAGACAGAGGCCCCGGGGCCCAGAGACAGAGGCCCCGGGGCCCAGAGACAGGAGACCCCGGGGCCCAGAGACAGAGGCCCGGGGGCCCAGAGACAGGAGACCCCAGGACCCAGAGACAGGAGGCCCCAGGACCCAGAGACAGGAGGCCCCGGGGCCCAGAGACAGGAGGCCCCGGGGCCCAGAGACAGGAGGCCAAGAGACAGGGGGCCCCGGGGCCCAGAGACAGGAGGCCCCGGGACCCAGAGACAGGAGGCCAAGAGACAGGGGGCCCCGGGACCCAGAGACAGGAGGCCCCGGGACCCAGAGACAGGAGGCCCCGGGGCCCAGAGACAGGAGGCCCCGGGGCCCAGAGACAGGAGGCCCCGGGACCCAGAGACAGGAGGCCCCGGGACCCAGAGACAGGAGGCCCCGGGGCCCAGAGACAGGAGGCCCCGGGACCCAGAGACAGGAGGCCCCGGGGCCCAGAGACAGGAGGCCAAGAGACAGGGGGCCCCGGGACCCAGAGACAGGAGGCCCCGGGGCCCAGAGACAGGAGGCCCAGAGACAGGGGGCCCCGGGGCCCAGAGACAAGGGCCCCCGCAGAGGACATGAATGCCAGCAGGAGGGGTTACCTGACCCTGACCCAGTGGGAGGGGTTACCTGACCCTGACCCAGCAGGAGGGGTTACCTGACCCTGATCCAGTAGGAGGGGTTACCTGACCCTGACCCAGTGGGAGGGGTTACCTGACCCTGACCCAGTGGGAGGGGTTACCTGACCCTGACCTTGTTAGTCTGTAACGACGATCAATGCATGGATTACTAATGTACCCCATATAAACACTCTGAATGTTGACATGCAGTTTATTTATTGACCTTCCTTGTTACTCATATGTGTAATATTGATATCTTTCCGTCGTTATTTATCTAATTTGTTACCCTTATTTAAATGCAACATTTATAATCTTCTAATTCGTTAAATCCTCATGAAGATCTCCGAAATTTTAAATCCTAATGACGGTGATAACTAAATATTTGATCAAATCCTCATCAAGGAAGGTAGACAGATGAATATAAACCTATTGCTTCACCTCCTTCACACAGTGTAGACATTCAGACTCTTTTAATTCTTCATCATTGTGTTGATGCTCGGTAAATATTCGACATCTAACCACGAGAACAGCTAACATCAACAGACGCGTTTGTTTGGACTGAGGTAAACATGTCAATGTTTGCAAGGCGGTTGTTTAACAAAACTAGCTGAGAACGATTTGCTGTTTTCATATGGATAACAACATGAGAAATACTTTATGTACTGGGTAGGTACCAAGTGTTAAGTATGAAGTATTAAGGTACCATTAGGCATTTTGTGAACTTTGTACGTTTGCCCGAGGCGGATGCTGAAGGGCCTGTTTGAAGCTTTGGAAACGCATGGAAACACATGGAATCAGCATGGAATCAGCATGGAAACAGCATGGGAACACATAGAATCAGCATGGAAACACATGGAATCAGCATGGAATCAGCATGGAAACACATGGAAACACATGGAATCAGCATGGAAACACATGGAAACACATGGAATCAGCATGGAAACACATGGAATCAGCATGGAAACACATGGAATCAGGATGGCCGCCCACCTGGAGCCCCCCCCGTGGGAGCCCCCCCCCCCCCCCCCCCGTGGGAGCCCCCCCCCAGTGGGAGCCCCCCCCAGTGGGAGCCCCCCCCCCGTGGGAGCCCCCCCCCCCAGTGGGCGCTGAGTGGCCCGCGGCCCCCAGCCCTCAGAGTCTGACGGATAAAGGGTCTGCCTTCACTTCCTCAGTCACGTTGGCATGACGACCGGAACACACACACACACACACACACACACACACACACACACACACAGCTGGGCCAGGACCCAACATGCCTTCTCTATGGGAGGTGACACATGCTGGTGGGGTCAAAGGTCGGGTGGGGGGATGTTGTTCCAGCAGAGAGGGGGGAAGAGGAGGTAGAGGAGGAGGAGGAGGAGGAGGCTGGGAGAAACAGAACGTCCAGTCTGCCGTTTGGCAGGAAGTGGTTAAGAAGGGAGTAGCCTTGAGTCACTCTGAGATCCAGAAAAACCCCGCCCCCAACTAACCCTCGGGGTTAGGTTAACTCTAGTAGTGTTAAGGTTAGGTTAGGTTAAACTAACCCTCACCCTAGGGCTAGGTTAACCCCTAGTAGTGTTAAGGTTAGGTTAGGTTAAACTAACCCTCACCCTAGGGCTAGGTTAACCCCTAGAAGTGTTAAGGTTAGGTTAGGTTAACTAACCCTAACCCTTAGGTTAAACTAACCCTAACCCTAGGGGTAAGGTTAACCCTAGTAGTGTTAAGGTTAGGTTAGGTTAACTAACCCTTAGGTTAAACTAACCCTCACCCTAGGGCTAGGTTAACCCCTAGAAGTGTTAAGGTTAGGTTAGGTTAACTAACCCTAACCCTTAGGTTAAACTAACCCTAACCCATATCATTATGTATCATAAAGTGTATTGTATTATGTACCTTGACACTCAGCTAGGAGGAGCCGGGTATCGAACTAGCAACCTTGCGGTTACCAGTCCACCCGCTCTACCTCCCAAGCTACTACTCTACCGCCCCACAATCTCTCAAAATCTCTCAAAATTAATAAACTGATATCTCTCCACAGTAATTATCTAAAAAAAACAACATCTAAAACCTATCTCCTTTGAATCCTTGTTGCCATCCGGTGCTTGTGTCCCAGACGTCCCGATGAGCAGCGTGTGCTCTCTAGCTCTCTCCTGCTCCTGCTCCCGCCGGCAGCAGCGTGGCTCACCGCGTGGGTCCATGGGTGTGATGTGGCTATCGTTCCCTCCTGCGTGACGAGGCGTGAGCGAGGCTCTGGCCGTAGCAACAGGCCTAAGCCCCGGGTTGACTCTGCTAAGTGGGGTCTGAACCAGACGCTGCAGAGAGCCGGCTGGGACAAAAGGGGTTTGTGTGACTGGACTCCAGACCTATAAAGACAGAGCTGTTACGGCAGCCGGAGGTGGCGGCCTGGCTCCCACGGTGGGGCAGTGTAGGAGGTACAAGTTACTCCATTATTAAAGAGCTAGGGAATAACTTCCATCTTAGTCTAAGGTCGTATTATTAGGTTAAGTTCAACTTCCCTGTTAGTCTTAAGTAGTATAGTATCAATATCATTGAGTTTAGTATAACTTCCCTGTAAAGTAGTAATATTATTATTAAGGAGGAGAGAAGAAAAGAAAAGAAAAGAAAAGAAAAGAAAAGAAAAGAAAAGAAAAGAAAAGAAAAGAAAAGAAAAGAAAAGAAGAGAAGAGAAGAGAAGAGAAGAGGAGAGGAGAGGAGAGGAGAGGAGAGGAGAGGAGAGGAGAGCGTTTGAATCACCAGTGGCATGCCAGGACTGTAAGGAATGCCGGAAGTTGGGGGAAAAACTCCAGACCTGAGGGTCCAGACCTGGAATTCTACTCAACCATGTGTGTGTTCTCTGTGTGTGTACGTATGCAGGGTGTGTGTGTGTGTGTGTGTGTGTGTGTGTGTGTGTGTGTGTGTGTGTGTGTGTGTGTGTGTGTGTGTGTGTGTGTGTGTGTGTGTGCGTGCGCAGGCGTGCATGTGTGAGTTTGTTTGTGATTGAACAAATGTTGCTGTGCTGTCATAGTATTAAGTATTAAGGTATAATGTCCAAATAATAAGGTACAGGGCCCCCAGTAAAGGGTGTTGGGGTACAGGGGGCCCCAGTAAAGGGTGTTGGGGTACAGGGCCCCCAGTAAAGGGTGTTGGGGTGCAGGGGCCCCCAGTAAAGGGTGTTGGGGTGCAGGGGCCCCCAGTAAAGGGTGTTGGGGTATAGGTGCCCCAGTAAAGGGTGTTGGGGTGCAGGGGCCCCCAGTAAAGGGTGTTGGGGTGCAGGGGCCCCCAGTAAAGGGTGTTGGGGTGCAGGGGCCCCCAGTAAAGGGTGTTGGGGTACAGGGGGCCCCAGTAAAGGGTGTTGGGGTACAGGGCCCCCAGTAAAGGGTGTTGGGGTACAGGGCCCCCAGTAAAGGGTGTTGGGGTACAGGGCCCCCAGTAAAGGGTGTTGGGGTGCAGGGGCCCCCAGTAAAGGGTGTTGGGGTGCAGGGGCCCCCAGTAAAGGGTGTTGGGGTGCAGGGGCCCCCAGTAAAGGGTGTTGGGGTGCAGGGGCCCCCAGTAAAGGGTGTTGGGTACAGGGGGCCCCAGTAAAGGGTGTTGGGGTACAGGGCCCCCAGTAAAGGGTGTTGGGGTACAGGGGCCCCCAGTAAAGGGTGTTGGGGTGCAGGGGCCCCCAGTAAAGGGTGTTGGGGTACAGGGCCCCCAGTAAAGGGTGTTGGGGTGCAGGGGCCCCCAGTAAAGGGTGTTGGGGTGCAGGGGCCCCCAGTAAAGGGTGTTGGGGTGCAGGGGCCCCCAGTAAAGGGTGTTGGGGTGCAGGGGCCCCAGTAAAGGGTGTTGGGGTACAGGGGCCCCAGTAAAGGGTGTTGGGGTACAGGGCCCCCAGTAAAGGGTGTTGGGGTACAGGGGCCCCCAGTAAAGGGTGTTGGGGTACAGGGGCCCCCAGTAAAGGGTGTTGGGGTGCAGGGGCCCCCAGTAAAGGGTGTTGGGGTATAGGGGCCCCAGTAAAGGGTGTTGGGGTACAGGGGCCCCCAGTAAAGGGTGTTGGGGTACAGGGGGCCCCAGTAAAGGGTGTTGGGGTACAGGGGCCCCCAGTAAAGGGTGTTGGGGTATAGGGGCCCCAGTAAAGGGTGTTGGGGTACAGGGGCCCCCAGTAAAGGGTGTTGGGGTATAGGGGGCCCCAGTAAAGGGTGTTGGGGTATAGGGGGCCCCAGTAAAGGGTGTTGGGGTACAGGGGCCCCCAGTAAAGGGTGTTGGGGTATAGGGGCCCCAGTAAAGGGTGTTGGGGTACAGGGCCCCCAGTAAAGGGTGTTGGGGTATAGGGGCCCCAGTAAAGGGTGTTGGGGTACAGGGGGCCCCAGTAAAGGGTGTTGGGGTACAGGGCCCCCAGTAAAGGGTGTTGGGGTACAGGGGCCCCAGTAAAGGGTGTTGGGGTACAGGGGCCCCCAGTAAAGGGTTTTGGGGTACAGGGGCCCAGAGGGCAGGGGTCCGGGTCCGTCTGGCCCTCACCCCAGGACGTGTTCACAGATGAGCCGGCAGTAGTCGCTGTGGGAGCTGGTGATGAGCAGCAGGACCTTCCCGGCCTCCTTCATGCTGCGCAGCCACGCCTTCACCTCCGCCGAGCAGGGCTGCAGGTAGCGCCCAGGGTCCCGCTTCACGCTGGGGAAGTAGGTCCCGGCGTCCTCTGTTCCCAGGGGACACCAAACACACACACACACACACACACACACACACACACCAGGTGTTAGAGCCGCACAGCCCTGGAGAACCAAGCTAACTCAGTGGTGGATTGGATGGAGGACATGCTAGCTCGTTAGTAGCTCGTCATCATCTCGTTATTATCTTGTCAACGAGCCGCTGAGCAGATTCTTCATCCAAGGAGTTCCACTGGTTGAGATAGTGGCATAATGAAGGGCGCCTGGACTCAAGGAGGCCCCCAAGAAGGCTTCAGACATTGGGCATCGAACCCAGAACCTCTCAGATAAGGGTCAGACACCCTCAACACTAAACCGACTATTTATTTTATCCAAGAGTTGAAAGTTGAGGAAGCATATTTCTAGCAGCTATCATAATCAAATCCTTATGTTAACACCATACTGACATCTTTCAACCCAACCCTAACTTAGCCTACCTTACCCTAACACTCTCCTTTCCTGATCAACTGCCGTTATCTTCACCAGCTTCGTGGTCAGAGAGAGGATGAAGATAAACCACTCAACGGAGAGGAAGACCTAGTTCATGATCGGTCAGATAGAGGATGAAGATAAACCACTCCACGCAGAGAACTTGAACTTTCTTGCATTGCAATGTGTTATCTAATTTTGAGTTAACAGGAAACACAACTGTCACACGATGTGCTCGAATCAGGATCTGAACATGAGATTATAAACGGCTGGAGACGAAGGGTCATTAACCCGGCGTTCACATCATGCAATATGAATTGTATTCATTCAGAAGGCGACCGTGTGTTTGGCCTCATATCTGTAGAATCCTTTGTTCCAACGGTGCGTGATCCAGGATCTCTTGTCATTTAAACATGACCTGTCTGTCTTGAAAGGTGACCCGGGTTGTAGGTCAAAATGAACGGATGAATCTGATGAATGAGCTTATGAGTCTGACGGGCTGAAAAGAGGATGCAGCTCAACGGAATAGACTGGAACATGCTGCCCCCTGGTGGTCCAGCTGTGGACTAGCGGTGCAGAGACGTCCTTCACCCAGAACACAGACAGGTGTTACAGCAGCACCTGCCCACCAGGAGAGGGCGACAAAAACTAAGAGAAGCTAGAAAACAGCGTCAGAAATAAAAGGCTCACTTCATGAGTGCATAAATAGCGAAAACAATGAATTGAGAAGATAATAAAGCAATGTAGATCAGTTTTTCAACCAAATCCCCTTGTCGATCTAAGGCAGGGGTCTCAAACTCGCGGCCTGGGGGCCAATTGAGGCCTGCGGGATGATATTTTGTGGCCCACTACTTGACATCAAAGTTTAGTGTTAGTGCGGCCTGCGCGTTGTTGTCAAACACACTTTTTGGCTGAGTCGCTTGCCACCGTTTTTTATCGCTTGTGATAGGGTGACCGTGTTTCCCGGTTTTGCCGGGACAGTCCCAATTTTTCAAAAGCCAAAGGACGCTAAGATGTCCCAGTTTCCACCAACCAATATGAAATGTCCCCTGCTGTCAGCGATTACATAGCCAACGTGATCTAATTATAGGCCGATCATCAACTTAGATTGGGTCAGTTGTGCTTCTTTATTTTTGTTGAACACTTGATGTGGCCCAGCCTGACCCGGACTCTACCTCCAGCGGCCCCCAGGTAAGTTGAGTTTGAGACCCCTGATCTAGGGGCTCTGGGAGCGACTGATCTGGTCTAGGGAGGTCAATAACCTCTAATCATCACTCAGCCCCCTGGAGAGGGGGGGGGGGGGATTACTCAGCCCCCTGGGGAGGGGGGGGGGGATCACTCAGCCCCCTGGGGAGGGGGGGGGGGTCTGGCCGTCATTCCAGACGCCCACTTCCTGTTCTTGGACACGCCCCTTCTGACGTGATAAACGGCCATTATCTTCACCAGCTTCATGATCAGTCAGAGAGGATGAAGATAAACCACTCAACGCAGAGGAAGACCTGGTTCATGATCAGTCAGAGAGAGGATGAAGATAAACCACTCAACGCAGAGGAAGACCTGGTTCATGATCAGTCAGAGAGGATGAAGATAAACCACTCAACGCAGAGGAAGACCTGGTTCATGATCAGTCAGAGGATGAAGATAAACCACTCAACGCAGAGGAAGACCTGGTTCATGATCAGTCAGAGGATGAAGATAACCCACTCAACGCAGAGGAAGACCTGGCTCATAATCAGTCAGAGAGAGGATGAAGATAAACCACTCAACGCAGAGGAAGACCTGGTTCATGATCAGTCAGAGGATGAAGATAAACCACTCAACGCAGAGGAAGACCTGGCTCATGATCAGTCAGAGAGAGGATGAAGATAAACCACTCAACGCAGAGGAAGACCTGGTTCATGATCAGTCAGAGGATGAAGATAAACCACTCAACGCAGAGGAAGACCTGGCTCATGATCAGTCAGATAGAGGATGAAGATAAACCACTCAACGCAGAGGAAGACCTGGTTCTTCAGAGCATACCGGTCCTCAGACTATGGGGACTGAGACAGATAGGGAGTGAGACAGTCAGATAGGGAGTGAGACAGTTAGATAGGGAGTGAGACAGTCAGATAGGGAGTGAGACAGTCAGATAGGGAGTGAGAGTCAGATAGGGAGTGAGACAGTTAGATAGGGATCGAGACAGTCAGATAGGGAGTGAGACCGTTAGATAGGGAGTGAGACAGTCAGATAGGGAGTGAGAGTTAGATAGGGAGTGAGACAGTCAGATAGGGAGTGAGACCGTTGGATAGGGAGTGAGACAGTCAGATAGGGAGTGAGAGTTAGATAGGGGGTGAGACAGTTAGATAGGGATCGAGACAGTCAGATAGGGAGTGAGACCGTTAGATAGGGAGTGAGACAGTTAGATTGGGAGTGAGAGTTAGATTGGGAGTGAGACAGTTAGATAGGGATCGAGACAGTCAGATAGGGAGTGAGTTAGATAGGGAGAGAGTCATATTTGGAGTGAGACTTTTAGATGGGAACTGAGACAGATAGGGCGTGAGACAGTTGGATGGGGAGTGAGATAGTTAGATTGGGAGTGAGACAGATATGGAGTGAAACAGTTAGACAGGGAGTGAGGCAGTCAGATATGGAGTAAGACAGTTAGATATAGACTGAGACAGTTAGATAGGGAGTGAGACAGTTAGACATAGAGTGAGACAGTTAGATAGGGAGTGAGACATTTAGACATAGAGTGAGACAGTTAGATAGGGAGTGAGACCTGTCAGATATGGAGTAAGACAGTTAGATATAGACTGAGACAGTTAGATAGGGAGTGAGACAGTTAGACATAGAGTGAGACAGTTAGATAGGGATGGAGACAGTAGATAGTGATTGAGAAATATATGGAGTGAGACTGTTAGATTGGGAGTGAGATAGTTAGCGAGGGAGTAATCCTGAGATCCGGGCTTTATCTCCGGTTTAACCACGCAGAGAGTTTAATTGGACGTTTAGGCCTCCGATTAAAAGACACGCCTAAGATCTGCTGAGTCACGTTGGAACAATGGAGGAGAGAGAGTCTGGAGCGAGAGGCTTGTGGTTCTCAGCGGGATGGAGGCTGACGGTCTCCTTCCAGGGCTCCTTCTTCTGAGCCGCTGGTGTTTATATCAGATGGTTGTGGCCGGCGGCCCTCAAACGCTATACCGAACTCTGATGGTCTTCAAAGAGAAAGACCAAAGAGACTTAATTCTGTTATTCTTCATCTACAACATTACAGGACAAGAACAAATGTGGCATGACCAAGAGTCTGGAAGTTTCTTGGAATATTGCGATGGCACCTTCATGGCAAAAAGAGCATTTATCCAATTTTAGCTTGATGGATGTAATACGATATCTGTCGGTTAACGCATTGACAACTTTCGGCTGTTTAAATCCACGACGTCAGAGTAATAAACAGGGCTGCTGACAGAAAGGGAGAGTGTGGAGAGAGACAACCTGCTGAGAACGAGGTAATACTGACCCTAACAGCCATCACAGCCTTAAAGAATCCTCTTAGAACCGCAGAAAAGGGTTTCGTCAGCAGTGTTTAAACTTTCTGATTAGAGCAGCATTGAGTGACCGCACTCCTCATTGTGAATCAGCTCTCAGTTCAAAGGTTACATTCAGTTTTTACAGGCCCAAATATCAACATAATATTTTATCGACTACTATTTTGATTCTCTCTGAAAAGGTGGTACCGTGGTCCAAACCATTATAACATTGTCAATGTGCTAGGCCTACTGTAGTCCAAACTATTATAACATTGTCAATGTGGTGGGCCTACTGAGTCCAAACTATTATAAGCTTGTCAATGTGGTGGGCCTTCGGTGGACAAACTATTTTAACATGGTCGATGTGGTAGGACTAATAACTATTCATTATATATTTAGTTGTATTCTATTTATTTTTGTATTCTAAATCTATTTTTGCAGATACGTGACCTGATATGATATAAAACCCGAAGCCTAATGGGGGAAACTTCAGCAAAAGGTCAGGGTCTTGCGTCTCTGGATAAAAAACAAGATCCTATCAGAAAAGACCAGCCTCATTCTTAAGACGAAAATGAAAATAAGATGAATATACCACATAATTAATGTACCACATAATTAATAAACCACACAAGCGGCCGAATAAGTGGTTTATAAACGGCCACCGCCCACCATAACCGGAGGCCAGACTAAACCAGTTTAATCTGAATCCCAGAGATCCACCCAAACCAGAAGCACCAGAGCAGTCTACACCACAAACCAACAGGAGTGAGAGTGAGGTAGACATACTGTAGGAGTGAGCTACAGATGGGTCGGGAGAGTCACCGATGCAGTGAGGGAAGAGTGAGCGAGACAGAGATAGAAGGCTTCACCTGGTGGTGAAGCCTTCAGACCGGTGGTCTCCAATCCCCGAGGACCCCCTCCCCCCCTGAAGGTGAAGCCTTCAGACCGGCGGTCTCCAACCCCCGAGGACACCCCTCCCTGGAGTCGAAGACTTCAGACGGTCTTCTGCGGAGGGTTGGGTTCAGGTTGACATCTTGCAGCCCACTAATTGTTGCGTTCTTGGGTGCATTTTTACGATCAGAACTCGTCTCTCCTTCAGAAAGTAAAGAATATATTTCAGAAAGCGGCGGGTCTGGGCGTGCGATGGCTTGGCCACGCGTGTTTCTGTTGGCAGTAAACAGAAGCTTATCTTCCAGCGAACAACAAACATCAAAAACCCAAACGCATCAGGACATTTGAGAGTTTCATCATAACAGTGTGCATTCCCACCCAGATGAAGGAGGTCTTCACACGAAACCCGTTCATCAGCACAAGTCTTGAAGAAAGTTTCATTGTGACTTAAGTGTGTCAAAATGCTGATCTGTGCCACCTCTCTGATGCAATAAGACCTGTTTTATTACGTTAAACACTTCTTAAACACGTCTTCTACAGAGAGTTAGATTCAGGTTGACATCTTTCAGCCCTCTTATTTTATAATTGTTCTAACTCGTCTCACTGGTCGGAGACAGGAAGTGAGGAAGACGAGGTAAACACGCTTTTCCTGTATACAACAAGATGGCGCCCGTGTTGAGATAGACGACAGATACTGCGTGCTAGTGAAAGTCATTAACTAGATGATAACTTCGGCGATGAGGTTTGCCGCTCAAGAAATCCAAGGTTCTCATTTGCCGTTACAGTAGATGTTGATTTATGTTATCTCTCGTGTTGACTGTACTACTTGCATTACATGTGGTAGACCTGGTTGTAAACATAGTGGTTAACATGTCAACTCCTCTGGTGATCTCCTTCCTGCAGCGACTGCACTCAGTCCAGCTGCCCTCTAGAAACTCAGGCGAGCAGCAGTGGGAATATTTTCAATCATCAATCAAGTCAATCATCATGAAATGCTGAGATGGCCTCCAGTCCCAGATGAAGGTTTCTCTGGATGAGGAACCTCCTGATGACCTCATAGTCAGTCAGTCAGTCAGTCAGTCAGTCAGTCAGTCAGTCAGTCAGTCAGTCAGTCAGTCAGTCAGACAGACAGACAGACAGACAGACAGACAGACAGACAGACAGACAGGGATCATACCTTCTTCCTACTCTCTTTATCCTCGTCCAACGACATGACAACCTGTGGCATCGCACATCAACAGGCTCCTGGCCACCACGACATATTACTATTATATTGGACATCAACAGGCTCCTGGCCACCACTACATATTACTATTATATTGGACATCAACAGGCTCCTGGCCACCACGACAAATTACTATTATATTGGACATCAACAGGATCCTAGCCTCCACCAGATATTGGAATCCCTTATTATTTCAAATCCCTTTTCCATGCCTCGCTGCCACTAAACCGAGCAGATCCACTCCGACGGAGTGCGTCTGAAATGCTAATCAGGGACCCAATTAGGCGAGCGCGAGACTTTCCAGACTCATCAGGGAGCCGGAGCCGGGAGGAGGGTGACTGCACGGTCTCAACTTGTCTTTTTATGAAGCCCTTAAAAAAACACCACGGCTGTTTCCACAACAACGTCAAAGCGGGCCACAGCTCATAGCTGAGATCAACGCACCACTTTCACTAATTGTGAATAATTACAAGACTGGGGCCCACGGACAATTAGAGGGGCGGAGACGGAGGTGCAGAAGGAGAACAAGTAGCAAAACCAAACCGAGGCTTCTGGTTGGTCACAGGAGATGGATCCCCGCTACCTGATTGACAGGTGGTGGTGGAAGGAGGAGAAGGGCTTTTATTGTGATAGTTCAACCCAGCAGCAGGTTAACCACCACTGGCGCTCGTCTGGTCATTAAGCACCGGGAACATTAAGCACCTCATTAAGCTTTAGCACCAGGCAGTAGGAATCGAACAGGCAGCGAGAGGAGAATGACTTGAGGACAGCCACGCTGTAGGCTTTGTATCCTAATACTATGTTTGCTTTGGGAATTGCTGACTTCAAAAACAAACCTATTTTAGATACCGTCAAAACCAGCACACATGTCTGGCTGCCCCACAACTTTACTGGCTGAATGACTCAGTCTCTCTCTCTCTCTTATTTCCCCCCCCCCCCCCCCCCCCCTCTCTCTCTTATTTCTCTCTCTCTCTCTCTCTCTCTCTCTCTCTCTCTCTCTCTCTCTCTCTCTCTCTCTCTCTCTCTCTCTCTCTCTCTCTCTCTCTCTCTCTCTCTCTCTCTCTCTCTCTCTCTCTCTCTCTCTCTCTGATTTCAAACTGAATTAAAAAAAATTCAAAATCCTTTTCCTTCCATAAATTCTTTGATTCTGATATAAATTAAGGCATTTTAATGGAGATTCTAAGGATAATTTTTCATGGGAGCAACACAGAGAGATCTTGAACTATGGGCCAGGATAATGTAGCTGCGCACAATACAATACAATTAAATTAAATAGATTAGAAAAAAAACTGGAAACTCCATTTTTGGTAAGGATTTTAAATAAACCACCTGTTCATGAACACACAAACAGGTCAACAGTAATGCGTGTATCCCTCATCCTATATAACCCTTACCCTAATCTCATCAGCTAACCATGACCTCATCAGCTAACCCTAATGCTGACCTCATCAGCTAACCCTAACCTCATCAGCTATCCCTGATCTCATTGGCTAACCATAACCTCATCAGCTAACCATAACCTCATCAGCTAACCATTACGCTGACCTCATCAGCTAACACTGACCTCATCAGCTAACCCTAAGCCTATCAGCTAACCCTGACCTCATCAGCTAACCCTAACCTCATCAGCTAAACTAACAGAGGTTACAGTCATCAGTGGCCCCCTGTTTACCAGGAGTTTAGGTGCAGAACCTATATTCAACATAAACCAACCTACCTGGTTTAAAATAATCAGCCGAGAACAGAATGAACTGCCTTCAATATCCAAGTAGCATTAAATGTGCTTCATTTATCCCCTATGGAGAATGTGGGTCAAAACAGGACAGGAATAGAACTTAAAAAGAGATTTACAAATAAAGATAATAACAACATATAACAACATATAAAATGACAAGCTTAAAAGGAGACCAAAATTGACCCAATCCGGTTTTCATAGTGGAAACCAAAGCAGTGGAAAAATTCCTGACCAGATTTGATGGGCTAGTTAAGTTCTGAGGTCAGCTGTGTACATTACAGTTGAAATGGGGTGAGATGAACGGACAACTGCACACCACCTCTCTCTTTCCTCTCTCCAACCCTAACCCTCACTTCAGCACATCTTAGCCAAAAGCTACATAGCATAAAAACACACTCCTATTCCCACGAGGATTCAACAACACAACAGAATCTAAAATATACCTCGTAAACCTTGACGCTCCATTTAGAGCACGGGAGCCTTCTGCGAAGGTGAGGTACCGTTTGAACCCCAGCAGTAATTGCTGTTATTGAAGCCATTACAGCCGTTCATGAGCTAGTGCGTGTCCATCACTATCTGTGCATCAGCCGTGGACAGAATGTCCCAGAAGGAACGAGCACTGCTCATAGCACGTTCCTTGTTCCTCTCTGTTGAAGGGTAGCGAGTTGCAACAACAACTAAAAGCCCTCCACACCCCTTAGCGCTAAGAATAGCATTGGGAGTCCATCCCATCTCGGCACCAAAATACCACCAAACCGACAAAAACAACAGACCTGAGATTGCAGGAGAACGATTTATACGCAATATGCCCGACCCAGGATACCAGAGAGTGAAACTATCAGCACCACACCCAGGTTCCATTCCTCCGATTGGACGAGGTGGGGAAGGTAGTTTCCTCGAAAGCGGATTATCTCAAACCTTTTATGACTCCTTGGGGATAATTGAAAGGGGGGAGGGGGGGGGGGGGATTGAACTGCTTTCATTGAGCTTTCACTTCAGTGATATGACCTTTGACCCATCACCTAGAGCCAACCCTCTGTGAACTGATATGTGATGTCCTGCTCACTGGCTTTTGGAGTTTTCCCACAGTTTACAGTTGGACAAATATCCCAGCTTTGATGGCGTCAGTAAAAATAGTCCAGAATGGTGAGCGTCACCTAAAGGATCGCGTAGGTTGGGCTCCATCGACCGCGGGGAAAACCTCCCTGCCAACGCTACACTTTTCCCTTCTGTCCTTTTTTCTATCCCGTAATTATTTTGAGAGCTTCGTAATTTGGTAAACACCAACCATGCTTCCTGAAAGAAGCATGAAACCTCAACGACTGTGTTTAGAGGGATGGGTTTGGAACCAAACACCTCCATTGGCCCCTCAGGGGTCAAGCATGGTAAACGGGGCCACATGGGCATGAGATAGAACCCAGAATAGTCTGACACCGACCAAACAACAACCCCAACGTCTGACATCCACCGTGCACCAGCCAGTCTAAAACAGTGTTCCTCTTCCCCTTAGTGGGGACCCCACCCTGAGTCGCCGGGAATACCGATGGATCTGCGGTCGCGACAGCAAGAGCAAGAAGTTCAATACCAAGCAGAAATTAAATGATGGAACAGAGAAGTCTCCCAACGGTGCACTTTACGATCCACTTTAAGCGGTGCTTGTGAAACTGCAACCTGCATCGATTGCTGATCATGTTCCCCTGCGTTAATAAGTCCTTTACCATAAAGTCTGAGCACCTCAGAGAGGGAGACTGCACTGTCGGGACAATACCAGAAAAGGAAAAGCGACGTCCTGCTGCACGGAGCTCACTCGGTACGCTCTGACCGCTCTCACCGCCAGATAAACAACAGTGTGAAACCGTAGGGTGTGAAGTTCCCGGTGAATCCCGGGATATCTATACATTCAAACATTCCAAACTCGGCTGAACTCGGGCTGGTCACTGTGGAGCAGCACTCGGCTTTAGGAGTCTGGCCTGTAAAAGTACCAAAATAAAGAGCCCAATAACGGGATATGGGTTTAAGGGAAACCTCACAGTGAACCCAGGCATATTTAACATGTGGGATTTGGGGAAACGGATAACGTGGGTAAGAGCTATTTATTTGTTCTTCAAATAAATAGTGTTATTGGGTTGAATCCGGTGATGCATGCATAAAAAGTACAGTACTGGTCATTATGGATTCAGGTTATTGACCTGAAACAACAACACAGACACCAGATGGAGCCGCCTCATCTAATCCACATCCTTGTGTGGTAATAAATGAAATGAGCTGTGTCCTGCAACACCAAACAGAAACCACAAATGGTCGTGGTATTTCACTGTCTTAGGTTCAGGAGAGAGACTCTGTGTTTCACTGTCTTCAGGACGGTGACTCTGTGATTCACTGTCTTCAGGACGGTGACTCTGTGGTTCACTGTCTTCAGGACGATCTCTGTGGTTCACTGTCTTCAGGATGGTGACTCTGTGTTTCACTGTCTTCAGGTTGGTGACGCTGGGGTTCACTGTCTTCAGGACGGTGACTCTGTGGTTCACTGTCTTCAGGAAGGTGACTGTGGTTCACTGTCTTCAGGACGGTGACTCTGTGGTTCACTGTCTTCAGGACGGTGAGGGAGACCAGCAGGAATCCGGTTCAGGTATTCCCAGATAGGCTCTGTGTTTTTTCCATCTTGGTTGTTATAATTGCAGCCAGCACCCACCTGGAGACCAAACCGTTCGTTGAAATCCAACGGCCAATTAGTGGCCTTTTCACTTCTATTCAGTTTATATCGGCACCTCAGTCAATAGCAGTGTTCAAAATCGTTCCCTATACACTCACTCAATATCCCCTATATAGTGTTCATGATATGGTGCACTATATAGGGAATGAAAAAACGATAATTCAGACACTACACTGAACATTTCTACATGTCATTTGCATCAGTAAATGCGCCGGGTATTTGTGTGACGCAGACGGATGTGCCCACATAATGTACGAGGAAAGCTGGATGTTGTATTGATGTTGAATGTTACATTTCCTTGTTCAAGTTTTTTTTAATTAATTTTGAATGTTACATTTTCTATGTTAAATCCCAAATAAATTGTTGACATTTCTAAACGAAAGCCGGAGACTTTTTTGCGGTTATTCAGCTTCTTCTTCTCCTCCGGAAAAACACGGCCGCATTGCATTGTGGTATACGGGAGTGACATATGGAAGCATATATGTAGCAAAATTCAAATGGCAATGCAATTTGCAATTCAATAAGTAATTACGTTATGCAATTGACAATGCATTATGCAATTTCATTATGTAATTTGTAAATACGTTATTCAAAGTGTATTTTAATATGCAAAGTGACAATGCAATCCTCAATTAAATTTGCAAAGGTTATAACAATAAAAATACAATAACATTTTGTCAAATTCTTTGAGTTCCTTTATTCAAATTGAAAAGCTATAGCGTCCCCGTGATTGCAATCCACTTCGCCACGCTCCGTGTGTTGCGATATTCAAATGACATTTCAATCCGCAAAACGGAATCCAAAACGGAATCCAAAGAGGAAATCCAAAGAGGAATCCAAAGAGGAAATCCAAAGAGGAATCCAAAGAGGAATCCAAAGAGGAATCCAAAAAGTCAATATGCAAAGTGGCAAACGTATCAGCCAATCAGCGTCTGGGCGGGAACTACGTCACTTTCTATTGTCTCCAAGGGTATCTCCACAGCTGAATGACCGGGCACCCATTCGTAATGAGTCGTGATGTGGGGATGCATAGTAGTCCAGTAGAGGTTGAGCGGAGGAAGCGGGAGGGAGTGTATTCTTGGAGGAGGTCCCAGAGGTAACTGGGGGCTAGGTTGTGGAGAGCTTTGTCGGTGAGGAGTGGGTGGAGACGGTGGGTCTCCCGACCCTATGTTTCGCACCCAGTGCCTGTAGCACTTGGGAAATCTTTGTGTTTACCACACTGGCGTCAAAACGTACCAGTGAGGATAAGTCGTCTGGGCCTAAAAAAAAAAAAAGTTTGGTTCCTGTTGGTTGTCAGTTGAGGTCATGGGTAGGTAGAATTTTTTTTATTTTTTGATTTTATTTTTTCCAGCGGCAGCGAATGATAGGTAGGTTGTTTTCATTTAAAAACGAGAAAATTCGCTCATCCTTGTACAGAATGAAGAGGTGCTGTACCAAAACGTAATTATAGTTTGCATCAAATTATTTTTTTTTATTTTTTTTTTTATAAAGCTCATAAAATAATTTGGGTCGCACATAAATTGACAGGGTCGGTCGGAAACCGGAACCAAACAAAAAAAATGTTTAGGCCCTATCCTATCTCCCAGAACACTCACTCTATCTACTGCATCTGTGTCTTCAACACGATTGTTCTCCACATCATCGGCCAAACTTCGGAGCGTATCAATAATCTCCATTGGTGACCATGGACCACCTGACACATACGAACTAGAAGTGAACAAGGAAATTACGAGCAAGTGACGTAGTTCCCGCCCAGACGCTGATTGGCTGATACGTTTGCCACTTTGCATATTGACTTTTTGGATTCCTCTTTGGATTCCCTCTTTGGATTCCGTTTTGGATTCCGTTTTGCGGATTGAAATGTCATTTGAATATCGCAACACACGGAGCGTGGCGAAGTGGATTGCAATCACGGGGACGCTATAGCTTTTCAATTTGTATAAAGGAACTCAAAGAATTTGACAAAATGTTATTCTATTTGTATTGTTATAACTTTTGCAAATTTAATTGAGGATTGCATTGTCACTTTGCATGTTAAAATACACTTTGAATAACGTATTTACAAATTACATTATAAAATTGCATAATGAATTGTCAAATGCATAATGTGATTCCTAATTGCATTGCCATTTGAATTTTGCTACATATATGCTTCCATAGTAACATGTAGAGTACATCATATGTACACTCAAATTTTGGGTATTTTAAGTGCACTATATAGTGCACTGAAATTGAAAGTGAAATTAACCACTGAGAATTCGAACAACACTACAAAATGGCGAGCACCCTATATAGTGCACTATATCCGTGATAGGGAACAATTTCAAACACAGCTAATGGCAAAATTACTCTCTGTAAAAATATTAGCCAAGACAAGATAATGGAATGACCAGGTACTGGTGGGGTGATTTACATGTAATAATGCCAGGTGCCCTAGAATGTAAACCTGAGCTCCATCATAGACCTCATGTAAACTACCTCCAGCCCTGAGCACCATCATATACCTCATGTAGAGTACCACCAGACATGAGCTCCATCATAGACCTCATGTAGTCTACCTCCAGCCCTGAGCACCATCATAGACCTCATGTAGACTACCTCCAGCCCTATGCACCATCATAGACCTCATGTAGACTACCTCCAGGCCTGAGCTCCATCGTAGACCTCATGTAGACTACCTCCAGCCCTGAGCACCATCGTAGACCTCATGTAGACTACCTCCAGCCCTGAGCACCATCGTAGACCTCATGTAGAGTACCTCCAGACCTGAGGTCCTACATAGACCACATGTAGACTACCAACAGACATGAGCTCCATCATAGACCTCATGTAGACTACCTCCAGGCCTGAGCTCCATCGTAGACCTCATGTAGACTACCTCCAGGCCTGAGCTCCATCGTAGACCTCATGTAGACTACCTCCAGGCCTGAGCTCCATCGTAGACCTCATGTAAACTACCTCCAGGCCTGAGCTCCATCGTAGACCTCATGTAGACTACCTCCAGGCCTGAGCTCCATCATAGACCTCATGTAGAGTACCTCCAGACCTGAGGTCCTACATAGACCACATGTAGACTACCAACAGACATGAGCTCCATCATAGACCTCATGTTTACCATAGGGTGTGTTACGTAGGAACTGGGCCAGAGCCCAGTGACTTCATGTGGTCACAGATCATCACGTCATGTCTGCGCCTCAGCCCCTGTTTACTCTATAGAGGACTTGAAAGATTCAAGGCGACACGCTGGCAGACCCTCCGCCCAACAGAACCCGGCACACAGCTTAGCTCAGGAGGTAGAGCAGTTGACTTGCAACCAAAAGGTTGCTAGTTCAATCCCCAGCTCCTCCTAGCTGAGTGTTGATGTGTCCCTGAGCAAGACACTTAACCCTTAACTGCTCCTGACGAGCTGGCTGTCGTCTCGCATGGTTGACTCTGCCGTCGGTGTGTCAATGTGTGTATTAAACGATGTAAGTCGCTTTGGATAAAAGCGTCTGCTAAATGCCCTAATTGTATATTGTAAATTGTACACATTAGGTAGGGTCGGGTTTACTTATTACATCCTGATTCTGAAGGACGATACATCAACCAATAAACAGATTGCTTTGTTAGGTTAAGGGCTAGGGCTAGGTTAGGATAGGTTACGGGTAAGGTTAGGTTAGGTTATGGGTAAGGGCTAGGTTAGGTTAGGATAGGTTTTAGGTTAGGTTAAGGTGGGTTAAGGGTTAGGTTTGATTAGGGTCTAGTTTTAGGTTAGGTTGAGGTTAGGTGAGGTTAGGTGAGGTTTAGGGTTAGGTTAGGGGCCACTTTCATGGTCAGATAAAGGGGAGGGAAACACACATTTCACAGACAGACAGAAGAGGGGAAATGAATCCATGACACATCAGGTTATTTTGGTCTGTGGGTTTTGTGTAAAACTGTGATAAAGAACAAAAAAAGGTTTCTCAGCATCAAACCTACCGATTATGCTCCTAATGGTGGATTATCCACTTTCTTCTTTTTCATTCTGTATCCCCAGCAGGGTGTGACACCGTGCCCACGCCAACTTAATTGAATTTAAATCACAACGTTCTGGCTGTGGGTAATAAAGTATAAACCGGGGATCTATTTTAATATCTTGAGTGCCGTTGAGCCATGAAGCAACGTGTAATCATTCGTATACAACCTCTGCCGTCCGCACGCACACGACACCACGCTGGTGAAGGTCCACATCCAGAACGAGACCACATCCAGACCTGGACCACATCCAGACCTGGACCCCCTCAGACCGGCTATCGGATCAGGGGTGGCTGTGGCCCATGAGGACTAATCTAATACTTTGTGCAGTAAAATAAACAATGCTTTCTCATCTCTGTGAGATATGAACCTTCTCTGTATGGATATAGTAAAGTCCCCTCGGTCTCCTGCTGGAACCCCCATGTGTCACCTAAACAACTTTACTACCTTACTAGCATCCACGTTTCTTATGGCATGAGTAAAACACTACCCTTGACCATAGGCTGGGGGAACCCTAACCCTAACCCCCATGGAAGAGGGAGACCCAACTCTGCCCTCCGGTGTCTCAGTGTGGTACTGCATCTCACTCACATTTGATTATATTTTTGCACACAAAATAGAGTGGCACATAAAAAAGCTCTCGTTCAACTGACGCTGATGTAGCCAGAAGTATTATTGCATGTCAGGACATTAATGTGTTGGATTCTGACCAATATCCTTCAAAAGTGCCACATTGGTCTATTGGTTGATTGATGATGCTAAAGTGCCAGTATTGGAAATACATCAAGAGTTAGAGACTTCATGATAGAGTTATTCTTTTTGAATAAGACGTTCGACACCAACACCCCACAAACAGACTCCAGAAGTTTTCTGAACCTCCTCAGCTTGAGTGGCTTCAAAACAGAAAGGGAAACTTAACTTAACCCTAACCCTTTAAATCGACGACCACAAAGCGGCGGACTTGTGATAATGTTTCAACACAAAAGACAGAACAGAGGGATCAGGTCGTCTACCCAGGACCCGATCACAGGTCCAAACTCAAGACAATACCGAAACCCGCTATTTGCAGCTCCTCAGAAGACCAGTTCACCACCAAAAAAAACCAAGACCAGGTCTAAACCAAAGACCAGGTCTAAACCCAAGACCAGATCTAAACCCAAGACCAGGTCTAAACCAAAGACCAGGTCTAAACCCAAGACCAGGTCTAAACCAAAGACCAGGTCTAAACCAAAGACCAGGTCTAAACCCAAGACCAGGTCTAAACCCAAGACCAGGTCTAAACCAAAGACCAGGTCTAAACCAAAGACCAGGTCTAAACCAAAGACCAGGTCTAAATCCAAGACCAGGTCTAAACCCAAGACCAGATCTTAACCCAAGACAGGAGCAGCTTCACAGGAGATCAGGAGGATAGAAGGAAAGAGAGGAGAGAAGAGGTGGAGGAAGAAACAAAACAGCAGGAGGGGCGGGGTCCAGCCGTAGTCATGCGCGGCACCCCCTCATTAAAGACCATGACATCAGAGTGGGGCGGAGCCTCGGAGCCTGGGCCTCTGTGGGATGGAGAGGACCAGGGTATAAAGACCTGCAGCCCAGAGGCCCAGGAAGCAGCAGCAGGAGGTCTGAGCAGAGACGTCTTCACACTCTAGGATTTAACCCGGGACCGCAGCCTCCCGACGCCCCTCTGTTCTCTGGAGCGTGAACCTAAGGTAAGGGCTCTTCTCTCTCTGGTCTGGCCTCCACCTAGTCTCGCTGTCCCTCTGGTCTCTCCTGGTCTCTTTCCTGGTCTCTCTCTGGTCCTTCTTCTCACATCTCCTGGTCTTTCCCCTCTGGTCTTCCTCTGGTTCCTCCCTGGGATCACCTGGCCCTCCTGTTCCCATGGGGGACAGGTGGTCTTCATGGGGGACAGGGGGTCTTCAAGGGGGACAGGTGGTCTTCAAGGGGGACAGGTGGTCTTTATGGGGGACAGGAGGTCTTCATGGGGGACAGGTGGTCTTCAAGGGGGACAGGAAGTCTTCATGGGGGACAGGAGGTCTTCATGGGGGACAGGAAGTTTTCATGGGGGACAGGAAGTCTTCATGGGGGACACAAGATATTCAGGGCATGTGGACCTGGTCTGACCAGGACAATGGGAGAGGTGGGAAGTGGAGCAGAGAGGTGGAAGGAGGAGCAGAGAGGTGGGAGGTGGAGCAGAGAGGTGGGAAGTGGCGCAGAGAGTTGGGAGGTGGAGCAGAGAGGTGGAAGCTCAGCTAAGGAGCAGGAATGGCCAAACTGGTCTGAGATTAACCCAAGTGCTTCTTACTGAGCCAGCAGGTGCAAAATTGAAGTATTATAGGTTGTAAATGGTGTGTAACTGTAATCCAACACTCTCAGTACTGGCTGATGATTGACCCATTGTCTTTAATTTGACTGCTTGTGTCCGGTGGAGTTTCAATGTGTTCACGTCGAGTGACGTTACCCCCGTGTTGAAATGCTCTTCCTGTCTTTCCCCAGGTTTAGCGTCCCATCATGGATCTCCGCGTCACCAGCGTTCTGTTCGTCCTGCTCGCTCTCGTCGCAGCGACTCCCGATCGGCACTACCAACACGCCAGGGTCACCAAGAGCTACCCCGTCAAGGGCCACCAGGTTAAGGCCCAGCAGGTCAAGAGCCAGGGTGAGCCACGTCCCCTGGGACACCACCTCTACACCTCCACACCCGTATGCAGGACAGGATCCCGATCCTCTGTCACCCGTCCAGAAAGTTTAAATAGGGGTCGTATAGATAGTTTAGAAATGGGACAAATGCAAAAACAATGTCGTCAAACTAAATCTTTTTTGATGAGTTATCAAAAGTCTTTCTCGTGAAAGTCATCAACCATGAAAATCATAATTAAATAGTTTTAATTATGATTAATCCAGCTGCTCTTAGAGCCATCAGTTCAGCAAGCTTCCAAAATGAAATGCGTTTTTCAAGGCCCAATTCAGCAGGAACTCTTCGTATTGAAGAGGACTTCAACTCCTCTCTAAACCTACCTTCATGGACCAAGGTGCACTTTTATTAGCCCTTTGCCCAATACTGTGGTTAAATGGTCAGAGACACTGACTTACGAATGTGTGTGAATGTGAAATGGGAAGAGCAGACCTCATGAGGACTGCAATAAGCTCAGACCTCAGCGGTCTGGGTTAATTGCTGAGGGCATGTCCCTCATTGAAAGCCCCTTAGGCCACCAAGTCTTGGCAAAGTTAAAAATCTACGCCCAGACAAAACACTTATTTTTTCTTTTTAAGAGACAGTGGTTCATTCTTTATTTATTTAACAACTGCCTGACATAAAAGTGAATTACACCCAAACGTCAACAAGAGCTCAAATTAAAATAACTCCATAAAACCAGAAGCACCAAACTCATTACAACAATCTTCTGTGGTTTCGTCAGTCTGGCTTCTTTGAAAGAAAAATCCCCAAACAACGTCAATAGCGCGGCGTGAATTCCAGACATCAAGCTCTAAACGTAAACACACCGTCGCTACTTAACGTAGCTCGCGGCTGTAGATCGCCTGAAACTGACTTATTTTACTTCCAGTACGACGGAGTACACATTTATTAGATTCATGAAGTTAATTTTGCTACAGATGTGCACATTGTTGAGATGACTCATTCAGTAATGACAATAGATGGCAAATGAAGTGGGATATTGATGAGCTTCAGAGGTCATGATACTTGACTGCATCCAGAGAGACGTAGGAACAGTTCATCACAGTTCAGGAAGGGTTGGGCGTCAGGACTATCATCACCGTCACGCTGCGGTGATCCAGGAAGGTTCCGCCCTAACACACACACACACACACACACTCCACCCTAACACACACTTAACCATCTCTGGTTTGCTTTGGAACAGTTTCGTGTGGCGGGGGGTTCTGCCAGCCCTTTGTTTTTAAGTACACGTGCAGTTGCAGCACCATCGCAGTGTTGTGTTTTCGCTCAACCTTTCTTCTCGAGCAGACGACTGGTCCTCCTCCACACATTGACACAAGCTGATAGAATCACAAAGCCCAGAGTGGACTCCATACGAGGATGTTTTGTAGAACAGTTCATAGTTTCAAACTACAGATTTAAGTTTAAACTTCTGTCATTTCCTACATATTATGTAGGAAATTACACGGAGTAACCGTTTCAAACCACCGCAGGTGCGACTTCTGCGGACCTTGAACCAACCCAGCTCGGGTCAATTTGATCCTCCTATCAACGGGGAGGCTGCGGTCAAAGCCAGAGGGAACTCAAGCAGTTGAGGTCTTTATGCAGTGTGTCCGCAGCGGTAGAGCAGTACACATACAGTACGACGGCATCAGGCTTCCCCAGCGAGGAAGTATGTTTATGTTGTGCGCCGCGTCCGGTCCCAGACACTAAGAACATTCCAGAACACAAACCAAGGAGCTGCACTGCCCTCAATAACAAATTCAGTGGCACAAAATTTGGGGTCAACAACTGGAAAACCACTAACCATACATTCAGCCACCTCAGCTGGCCCAGGAAGTTAGAGGCGGAACGTATGGAACACGCTCGTTAGAGGGCAATGCCCATGAACTGGTGCGGCACCCACAGGATAGTGGGACTGAGTGGGAACATCCTGTCTACAACTGGTGTTGTCCCTGACCACACTACATGATTAAAGGTGGAGTGGAAATGATTCTACACTCTTTAAAAAGGTCGTGGTGCAAAGATCCACGGCTGGTTCAAGTAAAAGATCACATCTAAACTTTGAGTGTGTCAGCTGTATGTCGAAATCCCCCTCAGCAACACAGAGCAAAGAGCTGATGTGTTCTATCAAGTGATGCGTAACAGAACAGCTAATCAATACTCCCTGTGTCACAAATAAGTCCTCCATGTGCCCTCATCTTCATCCGTGACAGTATTGAGTATCGACAATAACAAAGTCCCCTGCTGCAGGTTCAGCTGCACCTGCCGCCCCACTCGTTTGATTTTTTTGACACCAAAAACGAATGAGAACTCTTCTAACACGAGGACCAATCAGCCAGAGTAGATTCCCCGTCTGCGCCGCCTTATGCTTTCAATATAAACTCTCTTCTTGACGTATCATGAGTCATAATATATCTGCCTTCCTTTTCTTCCAGTCGGTGCCCAGGGCCCTCCCGGTGAGCCAGGCCCCATGGGCCCCTCTGGACCCCCTGGTGAGGCCGGCCACGGGTACCAGGGACCCGCCGGCCCCCCCGGCGCCCCCGGGAGCCCGGGCCGTTCTCAGGCTGGCAAACCCGGAACCCCCGGGAGCTCCGGGAAACCAGGAAGCAACGGGGGCCCAGGCCTCCAGGGTGCGCCCGGGTCCCACGGGGCCATGGGCCCCCGAGGGTCGCCAGGGTCCTCCGGGAGCCCGGGACCCGCTGGGTTGACCGCCTCGGGCAAACCCGGCCCCCACGGCCTGCCTGGGTCCATGGGGCCCCGAGGAGAGACCGGTCTGAAGGGACACCCCGGCATCCCCGGCCTCCCCGGCCTGAAGGGAGAGAGAGGCCACGGGTCGGTCGGACCCCAGGGCGCCCCCGGCGCAGGAGGCCCTCAGGGGCCCTCCGGCATGCCCGGCTTACCTGGAGTCGGCAAGCCCGGAGCCTCCGGGTACCCCGGCGAATCAGGGAAGGGCGGCAGCCCGGGAAGAGACGGCGCCCCAGGACCGATGGGCATGCAGGGGCCCAAGGGCCACACCGGGGCCCCCGGCATGGGAGGGGCAGGCAAGCCTGGTCAGAACGGCTCGCCCGGTCTGCCAGGGTCCCACGGGCAGAAGGGGCCTCAGGGGCCCTCCGGACAGCCCGGCGCCCCCGGCATCGACGGTAATGGTAAACCAGGAACCCCCGGGAACCCGGGCATCAGGGGGTCCCCCGGTACCTCCGGCACCACGGGACAGAAGGGAGAGCCCGGCCACACCGGGTACACGGGCCAGCCCGGCGGCCTCGGCACCATCGGCCCCGTCGGCCCCCAGGGGGCCAGAGGGTTCCAGGGAGAGACCGGCGCCGTGGGACCCAAGGGCGACCTCGGGTTGGTGGGCGAGCCAGGGTCCAAGGGGACCAAGGGCGACCAAGGTGCTCAGGGATTCACAGGTAAGGCCGGAGCCCCAGGGCTGACTGGTCCAGGGGGAGCTACTGGTCACACTGGTCCCCTGGGCCCCAAAGGAGTCCAGGGACACGGCGGGTCCCCAGGCAGCCCCGGCTCCAACGGCGCCCCCGGGCCAAAGGGCCACACCGGACACTCCGGACCCCCCGGGAAGAGCGGCGAGAACGGAGCTCCAGGCGGCCGAGGGCTCGGCGGCCCCCCCGGCATCACCGGCCCCGCCGGAGCCAAGGGCCACCCCGGCCACCCCGGCCAGCCCGGCCCCGCCGGCTTGACGGCTAAGGGGATCAGCGGCCCCATGGGGCCCCCCGGAAACACGGGAGCCCGTGGCCACGACGGGCTCCCCGGAGCCGCCGGAAGGCCCGGCCCCCCCGGCCCCCCGGGAGAGATGGCCTACCACCACGAGATGGCCATGCCCATGAAGGCCGAGGAGTACGCGATGCCCCACGAGATGAAGGCCCCCATGTCGGCCTTCAGCGCCGTGCTGACCACCGCCTACCCCGCCGCCGGCCAGCCCATCGCGTTCAACCAGGTGCTGTACAACGGCGAGGGCCACTACGACGCCCACAGCGGGGTCTTCTCCTGCCAGGTGCCCGGCCTCTACTACTTCTCCTACCACGTGCACGTGAACGGCGCCAACGCCCTGGTGGCGCTCTACCACAACGAGGAGCCCGTCCTCTTCTCCTACGACGAGTACAACAAGGGCTTCCTGGACCAGCTGTCGGGCAGCACCGTGCTGCAGCTGCAGGCGCACGACCGGGTCTTCATCCAGGTGCCGGACGAGGAGAGCAACGGCGTCTTCGCGGCGGACAACGTGCACTGCTCCTTCTCCGGGTTCCTGATCGCCTCCACGTGATTCCCCCCCTCCCTGACCTCCACCAACCTCGACGGGTGAGGAGCTGCTCCGTGGAACAGCTCGGTCCAAAATAGGAGGGAAAAATGCCTTTGGAATTCTTGAAAAAAATATCTAATATGGCTCAAATTTGACCAAAAATTTACCTGTTTCCGGTGGTTCATATTGTTCCTGTATCCCCGAGTAGTGATTGGGCCAGAGCGAGTTTAGGAATAACCAATCAGAAGATCAGAATAGAAATGGTGCTCTCCAACTTCCTGTAACATTTACAGCAAACCTTTAAGTGTATGTTATTGTATGTCGTCAAAATGTTGTACCTGTAATTGACATGGAAATAAATGTGCTGTATTTGAGACTGATGCTTCTTAATCTAAATCATTACAAGGAAATTTTCTAAAAGCATTTCTTTAAAACAGCGATATCCTATTGGTTGTATAAAGGGAAAACAATAAAGTTTGAGTTCGAAAATGAGAAAGAGGATATTTCTGTGAACAAATCGCCGTTAACGAAACGCTGAATTGCACCCACTCAGCATCTTTGAATTCATAACATTCAACCTTTTGGAACCAAATCCTTGAACTGAATATTAAAGTAGAAGTTGAAGGCTCACCTTTAAAGGCTGATGTGTTGTAGTTGTGGTCGATGGCCGCCACCATGTCCTTCCAGAACTCTGCGTTCACCTCCTCACCCCGCTGCACAGAGACAAGGACACACTTTACCATTTCTATTCCATGTGACAAAACTAGAATGCGTTTCGCCCTCATGAACTGCGAGTGTGGTTGCTAAAATGCTAACGTCAGCGCTAACGTCAGCGCTAACATCACCACTGCCTGAACGTCGTAAAAAGTGGTCCAATTCAGCAGTGCCGTCTGCCCATTGACTTACATTGTACAAAAAAGAAGCAGAAAAAGCGTAATAGTTTAAAAAGTTGTAATAAAGTTGAAAGAGTTGAAAAACGCCAACATGTCGTTAAAGAGCTGGACTTTTTGATATTTGAATGGTTTCTGTAGCTGAAAGTATGCAGGAGCAGTTGACTGCACAGATAACAGGCAAAGGGAATAAAGAAAACTTAAGAAGAACAGTAGATGGGCTTGCAGTATCAACCACGCTAATAAACAATTATTGATTATTGGAAAGACGAAGAGGAAGAGGAGAAACGGGTACCTTGTTCAACATGTCCACCACCCGACCACACAGCAGCGCCCCGGGGAGGTCGAAGTAGTTGTCGTAGAAATAGTAATGTGCTGTGGGAGGCAACGGCATATCAGACAGGTTATAGTTAACATCAACAGGATTTATTAGAATTACATCCACATGATTTATTATAATAACATCAACATACGATTTATTATAATATCATCAACTTGATTTATTATAACATCCCATAGGATTTGTTATAATAACATCAACATGATTTATTATAATACCATCACATAGGATTTATTATAATAACATCACCATGATTTATAAAGAGTTATTATAATATCATCACCATATGATTTATAATAACGACATCACCATGTGAGTTAATATAATATCATATATGTATCTATATACATATATGATATTATATATACATATATCTATGGATATATATATCACCATATCATTTATTATAACATCGCCATATGAGTTGTTATATAATATCATCACCATATGATATATTATAACATCACCATATGAGTTATTATAATATCATCACCATATGATATATTATAACTAGGGCCCGACCGATATTGATTTTTGAGCGACGATGCTGATGCCGATGCCGATTATTTTCAGAGAAAAATTACGATTACGATTTAATCGGCCGATTAAAAACTAAACAAAAAAAAGCATATAAAACACAGTTTTTGATACCTTAAATATACTTTAAACACTTTTGAAGAATATGTGAATTGAATGCAGAACCTTTGAGTGTTTTAGAATAATAATGTAATGTAATGTAAAATGTAAAATAAATAACTAACTCCCAATGTGCTGCGCTCGTGAGCAGTGACTAACACGTGCGTGCTGAGCAGTATGGTCTCACCGTTAGAGTCTACAGTATAACAAATTAACATGGCCTGGGACCTAAAGAAAAACAGGCACAACATGCTCAAACAAAAAGTTGTTAGTTAGCAAGGCGAGTAGGAGCGCAATCTGCAGGATACTAAGCGGAATAACATTTAAAAAAATAAAAAAATTAAAAATTAAAAAATCTGTTGTAATCGGCGTCTTTTTGGCTGATGTTGATTATTTTCAAAAAGGCTATAATCGGCCGATTAAATCGGCAGGCCGATGAATCGGTCGGGCCCTAATTATAACATCACCATATGAGTTATTATAATATCATCACCATATGATTTGAGGGGGCCGTGGGGCCCGGGGCCCCCAGCGGTCAGAGCCCAGCTCCGCCCGGGCCCCGGGAACCCCCAGAGGTACCAGAGCGCACCTGAGCGGGTGAAGGAGGTGTTGAGGCTGTGGAAGTGCTTCCACTGCCTCTGGGGGCCGTAGTGCTGCAGGATCTCCGCCTCCGTCAGGTCCCTGGTTCCGTGCGTCGCTCTTCGGAAACAAAAAAAACACATGAAAACATTCAGAGAGGCTCGGGTTGACCCGAGGCGCGCGCCGTAGAATACAGGGTCGGGGGGGGGGGGGGGGGGCCAGCAGTTAGGGCTGGGACTCACTCCCTCCTCTAAAGGGTCTGGGGTTCAAACCCCGACGGCCACGGTGGACCTGCTGCTAATGATTCGTATCTCGATACAGTCACTGTACATTTACCTAGAAGGCATTTAGCAGAAGAGAGAGAAACAGAGATCGATCGCTCCCGGTAGTACGATTAGGTAGTTCATAACCATGTGAAGGGTGAGCACCAAGCACTAACCATCACTAGGTTAACCCATTCCCCGTACACAACAGAGATAGCTAGGAGAAGGCGCTACATTATGCTAAGTACTATTTTTAAGTGCATGGACATCCAACATACAGTAAGTATGTTGGATAACTCAAGTTTGGACACTAAGGCCCCGTCCACACGAAGCCGAAACAGGCGAAACCGTTACGGTTTCGATCTATCCGGTTTCGCAGTATCTCCGTAAAGACGAAGCCAAGCGAAACCGGGTAGATCTGTAGAAACGCTGTAGTACACATTCCAGGCCCATAAGGAGCGCTGCTTCTGCTACGGAAATCCTTGTTGTTGTGAGTTCTGAGACTCCGCGGGCTCAACAGTCATTGGCTAGAGGGTCGAGGGGTGGGGCGATGACGTCATGGTTTACGGTTTCAGTCGGTTTCAGGCGTCCACACGAATCCAAAACGAAACCGGGTAGATTTGAAACCACCTCCGAGGGTGGTTTCAGAAGTTTGCAGTTTCGGTCAGCGGATTCGCCGGCTTCGTGTGGACGGAAGGCCGAACCGTACAAGACCTTTGCGGTTTCGCCATGAAATCGGCTTCGTGTGGACGGGGCCTAAGTGCCAGGACGTACAACGTACAAGAAGTGCTTAAGAGGGGTGTTTTCAGGAGAGTGAGGTTGGAGAAGGGGAGCTTGGGGGTAAGATGGGAGGCTAGTATACAGAGTCCAGGTGACCTCTGAACCAGTGAGTCTTGAGACCCTCGCTGGTGAGCGACTCTGCGGTCCTCACGGCGGTAAGCTGTGTGCTTGCTTTGGGTAAAAGTGAATAGTGAATAGTGAGGAATGTGTCTGTTGACCTTCTTCCAAAGACGTTGTGATGAAGTCATGAGTGCATGTTGATGTCCGGGTCTTACCGTAGGACGGTTCCATCTGTGGCTAGCTTCACCAGGTTTCCATCCTCAAGGTCCACCACAAGGCCTTTGAAACTGGGGCCCAAGCACACAAGCACCATCAAACCCCAATATCACCATCAAACCCCAATATCACCATCAAACCCCAATATCACCATCAAACCCCAATATCACCTTCAAACCCCAATATCACCATCAAACCCCATCATCACCATCAAACCCCAATATCACCATCAAACCTCAATATCACCATCAAACCCCAATATCACCATCAAACCCCATCATCACCATCAAACCTCAATATCACCATCAAACCCCAATATCACCATCAAACCCCAATATCACCATCAAACCCCATCATCACCGGATAGGATATCCGGTGATGAAGGATAATAAGAACATATGGGGACTTCTGTATATTGGTCATAATATAATAGATCCATGTCAAGTCTTTTCAGAATGGTAAATCACAATTTAAATCTTAATAATAACCCTGTTAGTTTGGTGAGGCCGTTGGTAGGGACAGGAAGGAGGAGAGAGACCTACCAGAAGTCCCAGGTGGCCGGGGTGAGGAGGAGCAGGTCGGGGTCATAGCCCTTGTGATCCACCAGATACCTGGCGAAGCTCTCGTAGATCAGCTGAAAAGGGGTGACGGGGGAGGGTTTAGAAAACACTGAGGACATCCATTGGGGACTCGACAGCTACATCGTGACGGAAAACGATGGAATATACGGGGGTTTATAAAAAAAGACGGCAGCTTGCGTCCGTCAGACCGACTACAGCGAGTGGCCATGACCGCAGCTCATCACCGCTGGGGTCTATTGATGTTGAGACGCTGTAGTGAATTCAGAGGTGGTGTCTAAACACGGAGTGAACGGTCGCCCTCACCCCCAGCCTCCAAGCTCGTGAGTCACGCGCTGTGGTGCTGATGCTGCAGCATCCCTGCATCACCTCCGAGCCTGCTGCCTCCTGTCACTCAGAGCATCCTGCCCCCCGTCACTCCACACCCCCAGCGGGCCTCATGCGTGTCTTTACAGACCCTCGGATCATGGTGATGGGTCGAGGCCCCGGACTCACCCTGGAGGTCTCCTTCAGGTGGTACCGACACAGCGTGTGGTCGAGGTCGAAGCCGATCACGTCGCAGTCGGAGAGGCTGAAGTAGTCGCTCATGGTGAAATAGGTCCCACTGTGCACCGACTTGAGCACGGCAGCACAGCAGCACACACACCGCCGCTCCGTCAACGTCACTGGTGCCGCGGGGTCCACGTGGGGTCCGCCTCCCCGACCCGGAGTGGACCAGAGTCCGGTCTACGAGCCCCACGACCCGGAGTGGAGCCAGAGTCTGGTCTACAAGCGCTTATCCCTGCTTCGATACCTCAGTGGGTTGAGCACATGTCAAAACAAGTCGTCCTGATCCGTGCCATGAGAGCGTCAGAGAGACGGGGGCGGGACGCAGCTTTTCCGGATATCAGACGGTACCGTAACACCGCGTGTAGCTGCGCACTTGCTATGTGCGTTCCATCTGGACGCACATTTCCAAATTGTGGTTTAAAAATACAAATATGTAAATAATAATAATAATAAATGAAATGTATATAGCGCTTAATATGGTACTCTAAGACGCTTTACATATTGCCCTAACAAAACTATGTATGACAGACTAGGAATAAAAGAAAAACAGAGGTTAAACATGAAGAATAAGGTGGGAGTTAGGTGGGGAAGGCTAGTGTGAAAAGGTATGTTTTGAGGGCAGATTTGAAAGAAGAGAGGGTTGGAGAGACTTTGATGTGGGAGGGGAGTGAATTCCAAAGGGTGGGGGCAGCAACTGAGAAGGCCCGATCACCCCAAGTCCATCGCTCAGTCCGTGGAACTTGTAGCAGATTGGCAGAATTGGACCTGAGGAATCGGGAGGGGGCGTGGTGATGGAGGAGGTCGGCAAGGTAGGGGGGGGCGAGGCTGTTGAGGGCCTTGTAGGTGATGAGTAAGATTTTGTAGTTGATTCGGTGTTTAATTGGAAGCCAATGGAGTTCACGGAGGACAGGTGTGATGTGTTCTCTGGAGCGGGTACCAGTGAGGAGGCGTGCAGCTGAGTTCTGGACATATTGACGTTTTTTGAGGACTTTGTTGGTGGTGCCGTAGAGAAGACCATCACAGTAGTCGAGCCTGGAGGAAATGAAAGCGTGGATGAGTGTCGCAGCAGCGGTAGTTGACAGGTTGGGGCGGAGGCGGGCGATGTTTCGGAGGCGGAAAAAGGCAGTTTTGGTAATATGGTTAACATGGGGGAGGAAGGAGAGAGTGGGGTCCAGGATAACTCCAAGGTTACGGATTTTGGTGGAGGGGGTGATGGTGGAGCCGTCAATGTTAAGGGTGAAGTTCAGAGTGGAGTGAGTGAGGGTGTCAGGACCAATGATGAGGATTTCGGATTTGTTGGAGTTGAGTTTGAGAAAGCTATTTTGCATCCAGGTCTTGATGTCAGTCAAACAGTTGGAGAGGGTAGAGAGGGTGGAAGGACTGATGGTTTTGGAGGGGAGGTTTGTGTGTGTGTGTGTGTGTGTGTGTGTGTGTGTGTGTGTGTGTGTGTGTGTGTGTGTGTGCAATAAAGTCTTCTTTTGAATACCAGAACCATCTAAAATATGTATGTAGTAGCATACTTGTGATATATATATCTGTAGATACAGATATGTTTATATATTTATGTAAATTAAAACGTAGTGTATTACGCTATAACTTTACTACACCTCATTACTAATTACAACCGTTTTCTTTTTTTTTATGGTAACTTACTTTATTTTATCATTATTTATTATTGTGACCTATGCTGCTAATTATTTTTACTTAGTTATTTTTTTTAACCTATTTATATGTTTGCCTATCTATTTACCTTATCTTGTATTGTTGCTGCTATGTGACTGTTGAGGAACGAAGAATTGTACTCGTATCTGTTCAATAAAATGTAAAAAAAAAAAAGTAACAGATTCTGATTATAACAAAACAAATCTTGAAACCACCTGTAGGGCTTCCTACCGTAATGACGATAGCAGGGCGCTGACTGCTGCTCAGGTGAGGAAGGTGCAGCTGATTAAGCCGCACTCTCGACATCGGCCATAAACCAAACTGCTGCCCAAACAGATTCTTGTTGTTTCCATGGTTCGGGTCCAACGAGCGAAGGGGACATCTTTACGACCCGGCGGGCATTTATAGTCCGCTATCTCCAACTTCTTCTTGACAACCACCGATCAGATACCCGATGGCCCGAGGACACTCCGGGGACAGGACGGCTGGTTGAGCTTTTCAGTCAGGGGGATCATCTGGATCATCTGACCAGCTTCAGTCCACCATGGAGACCCGGTGCCAGGACCTCCGGGAGGCATGCCGCTCCTGCTGTTCGGCGTGTCTGTCCTACTTTAAGAAGGCTCCTCCGGACAGCCGGCCGCGCCGCAGTAGTGATCCCATCGTGATTGGGCCCCCTCAGCCCAGGGTCCCCGGCCTGGCACCCGAAGCGGTCAAGTACGTCTACGTCGCCCTATTTGATTACGCCGCGCGCACGGAGGACGACCTGAGCTTTAACACGGGAGACAAACTGGAAGCTCTGGACAAAAGTGCAGGCGACTGGTGGGTTGCCCGGGCCCTCACCGGGCTGTCGGTCAACCAGCAGGGCTACATCCCGTCCAACTATGTGGCCCCCGTGGAGAGCATCGAGTCCGAGCCGTGAGTAGCCGTAATATGACTTATGATGAGGATGGTGCAGTCACAGGTAAACAAGGAGCACCAGGACATTACGCTGTATAAAGGTGTGAATCATCTGGATGGGGATATGGGCTAGCGCCAGGGCTTTGTTTAATGAAGTAATTCTGTTTCAAAACCTTCCAACGCAGAGTTTATTTGCAATTAAGTTAACTTGATTAGAAGTATTTACTTGAACAACCCTGATGTCTCATGGACCTTGGTCAAATTACAGCCGAGTAGGTTTAGCTTCATACATTGTATTGAATTTAATTTATTTTACTTTAGTTGTTTTTCTTCATGAAGTGTTTTGAGTCAGAATATTAGTTCTGGGTGTTTAATGATTGGCTCTTAAGCAGGAAGTGAAGGCAGGCCAATGCCTTAACGTTAATAATTCTCATGGTGGGGAAAACCCGGTCAAGGTTCATGATAACCTGGTCGAGGTTCATGATGACCAATCCGTTTAATGGGACCAGGTGTCCGCTCAACAGGGGGAGAGGAGATAAGGTCTTCCTCTTTAGATGCTGGCTTCAGCTGTGTGTCAGAGGATCCCTTACTGATACTTGTGTTTTCAGAGTTCCTTCTGGTTTTTCCTGTTCTCTTCTAATAACAAGTTGCAAGCAGATACGCCCCGTGACCATGCTATTGTTTCATCAGGGATGAGAGACTATTTCCATTACTCTGAAATCATGTCACGTCAGTGTCTATGGGGAACCAGTTCTGCCTAGACTGAGGCGAAAGGTCCCCTGCTATTGTCCTATTATGGGGTGTGAGTAAATTTCCATTAGTTTTGACACCGAAACCAGCAGAGTTTTCAATGTGCTGATCAGATACCGTGCTGCCAGATCAGATTGACAGTTTCCAGCCCGATCACAACTTAAAACCCTTCAGACTAAACAAAAACCACGTAAAGCTGCAAAGTATTGAGCTACATACGCGATAGACCACGCATCTTGTGTGTTGTTGACCATAAAAGGACCTTGTTTTGACAAATATTGACAACCGCAACCGAAATTTCATCTTCCATTCCAATGCAATTTTTTTTTCCCGCCCAATGAATTTGGGGGGGGGGGGGGAGACCTCTCCAATATGGCAACACGGAACAGGTACAATATCATCTAATCATCCCACCCGTCATCTATTGTGGACATGGATCACACATTTATGTTTACCGGATGGTATTTTCGGCATTATGTGACCATGCAGTCGTGTGTGTGTGTGTGTGTGTGTGTGTGTGTGTGTGTGTGTGTGTGTGTGTGTGTGTGTGTGTGTGTGTGTGTGTGTGTGTGTGTGTGTGTGTGTGTGTGTGTGTGTGTGTGTGTGTGTGTGTGTGTTAAAGTCTTCTTTTGAATACCAGAACCATCTAAAATCTGTTCTAGCTAATTGTTCCATTTATGCAGACTGTTCAATTCTAACACAATGCGATTTTTCTGGGATTAAGTTTCCAATTGTTGAAACGATAAAGTGCTCAGGGGTGTGTGTGTAGCCCAGGCTGGGACTGGTTGGACTGGTTTGGTGACGCTGGTTTGGGTGCAGGTGGTATTTCCCGGACACCAAGAGACTGGATGCGGAGAAGCAGCTCCTGGCTGGAGGCAACAAGCACGGAGCCTTCCTGATCCGCAACTGTGAGAGTCAGAGAGGAGAGCTGTCCCTCTCCGGTAAGGACCCCCCCGCCCCCACGGGGAACTGGGAGCTTTCCGTTACTAACTGGGAATTAAAAGATGCCCCATAGCCGGGAATTGATTAATGCCCCATAGCTTGCCCTTAATGCCCCATAGCTTCCCCTTAATACCCCATGGCTTCTCCTTAATGCCCCACGGCTTGCCCTTAATGCCCCACGGCTTGCCCTTAATGCCCCACAGCTTGCCCTTAATGCCCCACGGCTTGCCCTTAATGCCCCACAGCTTGCCCTTAATGCCCCACAGCTTGCCCTTAATGCCCCACGGCTTGCCCTTAATGCCCCACAGCTTGCCCTTAATGCCCCACGGCTTGCCCTTAATGCCCCACGGCTTGCCCTTAATGCCCCATTGCTTGTCCTTAATGCCCCACAGCTTGCCCTTAATGCCCCATTGCTTGTCCTTAATGCCCCACAGCTTGCCCTTAATGCCCCATTGCTTGCCCTTTTAGGCCGGGCACAATGGGGGGATCACCCCTCGAACCCTCGGGACCAAAACGAAGCACTCGACTTGTTTCCATCACTCAGACCTCAGACTCTGACTGGGTTTAGACGCAAGTTCTAACGGAGTTCAACAACACCCTTATTGTTCCTCATGTTCCGCTAATGTTTAACCCGCTCAGTTAAATCCCATGCGGCCACTCCCAGAATGGTGGCCTTTACTTCCTGCTCCAGAAGAATGTTCGCTCCGTCAGAGATGTCATTGTCTCCATCGGTGGAATGATGGAATGTTCAGGTTGTAAAGTTAAACCAATAAACCCGGGGGCCCTGTGTTGTTTACTAGTGAGTGTTACCGACTGGTGTGTTGTTTACTAGTGAGTGTTACCGACTGGTGTGTTGTTTACTAGTGAGTGTTACCGACTGGTGTGTTTACTAGTGAGTGTTACCGACTGGTGTGTTGTTTACTAGTGAGTGTTACCGACTGGTGTGTTGTTTACTAGTGAGTGTTACCGACTGGTGTGTTGTTTACTAGTGAGTGTTACCGACTGGTGTGTTGTTTACTAGTGAGTGTTACCGACTGGTGTGTTGTTTACTAGTGAGTGTTACCGACTGGTGTGTTGTTTACTAGTGAGTGTTACCGACTGGTGTGTTGTTTACTAGTGAGTGTTACCGACTGGTGTGTTGTTTACTAGTGAGTGTTACCGACTGGTGTGTTGTTTACTAGTGAGTGTTACCGACTGGTGTGTTGTTTACTAGTGAGTGTTACCGACTGGTGTGTTGTTTACTAGTGAGTGTTACCGACTGGTGTGTTGTTTACTAGTGAGTGTTACCGACTGGTCTGTTGTTTACTAGTGAGCGTTACCGACTGGTGTGTTGTTTACTAGTGAAGCGTTACCGACTGGTGTGTTGTTTACTAGTGAGCGTTACCGACTGGTTTGTTTTATTACTGGTGAAGCGTTACCAACTGGTTTGTTGTCTACTGTTTAAGCGTTACCGACTGGTTTGTTTTATTACTGGTGAAGCGTTACCGACTGGTTTATTGTCTACTGTTTAAGCGTTACTGACTGGTTTATTGTCTACTGTTTAAGCGTTACTGACTGTGTTGTTTACTGGTGAAGCATTGCCGACTGGTTTATTGTCTACTGTTTAAGCGTTACCGACTGTTTTGTTTTTTTTACTGGTGAAGCGTTACCGACTGGTTTGTTGTCTCCTTGTCTCAGTGCTGGACAGGGGAAAGGCGAAGCATTACCGACTGCGTCGGGGAGAGAACGGCCACTACCACGTGTCGAAGAACAGGACGTTTGAAACCCTCAAGGAGTTGGTGCAACATTACTCTCTACAAGAAGATGGCCTCTGTGCAAAACTTCTTGAACCATGTAAAAGGGTAAATGTGATCATATTTATTTTTTCTGTAGTGATGGAAATCAATATACCAATCTGAACCTGCTGATTTCACATTTCTGCCTGATTTTAGTTTCTTCTTTCGTTGCATGTCCTGTTGTGTTTTTGTCCGGGTTCCAGTCGATCTCAATGTGTAAATAATAGTGACCCTAATTTAACCTCCACTGTGTCCAGTGAGCGTTCGTTCTGTACTATTGGAGCTGTGTTCTCCAGCTGATCTGGAGCTAACTCCGGCCTCCTTCCAGATGGAAGCGCCCCAGACCCACGGCCTCTCGTACCAGGACCAGTGGGAGATCCCCCGCAGCTCTCTGAGGCTGCTGAAGAGGCTGGGAGCCGGGCAGTTCGGGGAGGTCTACGAGGGCCTCTGGAACAACACCACGCCAGTAGCTGTGAAGACACTGAAACCGGGTAAGCAGGCTAAGCTAGGCAGCTACTCCACTTAGGAGCAAGCTAACCTACCGTCACCCTGCTAAGCTAACCTACCGTCACCCTGCTAAGCTAACCTACCATCGGCCTGCTAAGATAACCTACCGCACCCTGCTAAGCTAACCTACTGCCAGCCTGCTAAGCGACCCTATTACCATATGTTGAAATATGCTACTACTACCCAGCTATGCTAAGCACTTAACCTGCTAAGAGGACCCCAACCTCCACCCCGTTGAGGAAACTAGATGCGATCAGCCACGGTGACCGCGCTGATCTCGCCACCCGAGTTAAAGGATGTCTAAAATGTCCGACGTTTCGGAGAGATTACGGTCGAGGCCGCGCATGCGCCTCCACTTCCTGTGCTGATCCTAACTGCTGGCGGCTCTGCCAGGAACCATGGACTCTGAGGACTTCCTCCGGGAGGCCCAGATCATGAAGAAGCTGCGCCACCCGAAGCTCATCCAGCTGTACGCCGTGTGCACCCTCGAGGCACCCATCTACATCATCACCGAGCTCATGAGCAACGGCAGCCTCCTCGAGTTCCTCCAAAGTAAGAGCCCCCCTGCTTTATTCAAGCCATTTATTAAGCCAGCGCTGATTGCATTCTTCCTGCTAAATTCCTTCGAAGTAGGCGTAGCTGTAGAAGTCCCTCAAATAATTGCGCCCTGCTTCAAATGAAAAAAAAAAAATTGTATTTTTTTCAAAGTCAAAGTCAGCTTTATTGTCAACACTTCACATGTACAAGACATGTGAGGGAATCGAGAAAACGTTTCCCCCTATCCCGCGGTGAACATATAAAAAGTGCACAGGCACAAACACAAATATACGACACTAAAAATAGACAAGATAGACAATGACATAAAATATAGGAGTTCTGTATGAATGAAATAAGTAAAAATAATTGTGCAAAGAGGCAGTCAATACTGGCAGCAAAAAGCCATGTAGTAGTGCATTTTTTAAATAGATCAATAAATAAATAAATAATAGCAGCAATTTCAGTCTGTATGGTGTGTATTTAAACTAGTAATAATAATAGTAATAGTGCAAATACAGTTAGTCCACAGTGTAGCAAGGCAGAAAGCAGGGGGGGGGAGGGTATTTCAGCTTCAGAATTCCTCCGCTTTTGAGAAGGAAGTGATGGGCATGCTTCAGAATCCCTCCAAAGTAAGGGCGCCCTGCCGTTGTTTTACCAAACAACCAGCTGAGCTTAGGGTTAGGGTTAGGGCTAGTGGTACCTACAGGTTCACCTTGTCATTCCAGGGCGCTGATTCTTGGCTCCCATGTGAGGATGTCACATAATGTGACTTTGAAGACTACTGGCATCTCAGAGCCTATACTTAACTTAAAGTGGTTGGGGGCCAGGCTGGAAGAGGGAGGACAGCTACAATCTCTTAAGCCCTCAGCTCTTCATGGTGATGTGTGTGTTGATGTTTGAAAATACACAGGAAGGTAAACCTTCCTGTGTATTTTCAGTGACGTCACAATGCAGATTATTTTATGTTTTTACGTCAATTTGCAGGTCCTAATTTAATTTTTCTCCTAGAATATTTATTGCATGGCGAGCTGCTATCTGGCTGATAACAGATCGGCCTCCAGGTTTATCATTGCAAGAGGCTGCCTCGACATTATGACCTGATGCATTGTCCTGTCAGAGGCCCGGGTCTCGGATCGGTCCAGGGTGTGAGGTCACGGGGGTGGGGGGGGGGGGGGGGGGGGGGTGTCACTGACCGGGCAGGGTGATGGCGGCCGTCACACCGACCGCCCGTTGGATTGATGTCAGCGGTAGGCCTTACTGTAACTCACCACTCAGGCAAACCGTTGCTTTACTCGTTCCTTAATATCATGTTCACTGGGACGGTTAGTTAGACCTAAGTGAGAGTCCTTCATTCATTGTGTGTCTGTCTGTCTGTGTGTGTGTGTGTGTGTCTGTGTGCGTGTGTGCGCAGAGGACAACGGGAGCAAGCTGGGCATCAGAGACCAGATCGAAGTGGCGGCCCAGGTGGCGTCGGGGATGGCGTTCCTGGAGCTGCAGAACTACATCCACCGAGACCTGGCGGCACGCAACGTCCTGGTCGGGGAGAACAACGTCTGCAAGGTGGCCGACTTCGGACTGGCCCGCGTGTTCATCGTAAGAATATGGACTACATTACCCATTCAAACACCGAGACACCTAGACACTGACTCTACCAACCCGCTCTACCTCCTGAGCCAAATGCCCAGAAAGCTTCTGTGTGTGTACGGGAACACTGTGATGAACACTGCGGGGGTCTGGTTTGGTCACCTGCCACCCTAAAAACGTGTTTTTGGCCGAGTTTGCGGCTCCTACAGGTCATTTGGTTGATACCTCGATGGTCAATATTTCTGGCCGATCATAGAAAAGTAACGGAGTTACTTTTTTCTCAAGTATGGCCTGTGCTAAAGGGTTGATGTCATGTTTTTTCGACTTTGCCCTTTGCTTTAGACTGTTATATGATGTATGTATGCATGTTGTACGTCTGCTAAACTAGAGAAATCGAAGTCCGAGCCAAGGGGGAGTAGTCGCGCCCATCGAGAACGCCCCCTCAATATAAGGGCGTCAAACGATCGTTTGCGCTCAAAATGTGCTTCTGTAAGATTGTGACGTCAGAGTGGGAAATGTGCAGTGGGAAATGAACAGTGAAAATTAAAGGGGTATTTCTAACATAGAGGGCCTAACCCTAAAAAGGCCTGATATGGGATCTTTAATGTTGTTCCTCAAGGTGGAGAACGAGGACTACTACGTAGCCAGAGAAGGCACCAAGTTCCCGGTCAAGTGGACGGCCCCGGAGGCCATCCACAACGGCAAGTTCACCATCAAGTCCGACGTGTGGTCCTTTGGGATCCTGCTGCACGAGATCATCACCTTCGGCCAGATGCCCTACCCGAGTAAGACCCCATGACCCTCCGAGTCAGCTGTACCGGCAATACTGGAAGCATGTCGACCAATCATGATTATAGATTGAAGATTAGGGTCATTTTTTTTTTATTGTTTCTTTGCTCATATCCAACCGTCTAACCTAGAAATGTATAAAAGCAGAATAGCATTCTGGACTCAAATGGGACTGTTGTCGTTAAAGCTAGGGAAGGACATTTTTTAAAAGGATGGTCATATTTGTTAATTCTGTTGACAACCCAACGATTTGGTTGGCCTACCTGTCTACCTACCTGTCTACCTACCTACCTGTCTACCTACCTGTCTACCTACCTACCTGTCTACCTACCCTGCACTCTCCGGCTCTCCTCCAAAAGGCTAGGCAGGCCTGTGGCTAAAGCCAGCGAGATAGGCATGTCTTGGGGGAGTGGCTTTGGAGGGAGGCCTGCAGGGAAGGCTGATATTTGATTCATTTGGGAACTTTAAAGAGGTGAAATCAGGCCACCAGGTCTGAGTGTGATTAGCTGGTACATGCCGTTTGAAAAACTGGCTTTTCCTGTGCCCTAGTGACATCACTAGGGGGTGTGTCCACCTAGATGTATAATGGATAGATGAGCAACATTTGCCACATTCCACTGGGTAGGATGGTAGACTGATCTATCCATGATACATCTAAGTTGACACACCAACTTGTGATGTCTCTAAGGCCCCGTCCACACGAAGCCGATTTCATGGCGAAACCGCAAAGGTCTTGTACGGTTCGGCCTTCCGTCCACACGAAGCCGGCGAATCCGCTGACCGAAACCGCAAACTTCTGAAACCACCCTCGGAGGTGGTTTCAAATCTATCCGGTTTCGTTTTGGTTTCGTGTGGACACCTGAAACCGACTGAAACCGCAAACCATGACGTCATCGCCCCACCCCTCGACCTCCTAAGCCAATGGCTCTTAAGCCCGCGGAGTCTCAGAAATCACAACAAAAAAGATGACTACAAGCTTGTAATCGTTCTGCAGCATATCATGTCCCTTGTTGGGTTGCTAAGCCATTATTTATTGAGAATCTAGTTCGCCATCGTAGAAGAGCTGTTTGTTTGTGTTGTTAGTGGTTCGGGGGGCAGCCTTTATGCGCATGCTCGCCTCTTCTTCTTCTGGATTTGTGTACCAGAAGCAGCGCCCCCTATGGGCCTGGAATGTTTACTACAGCGTTTCTACAGATCTATCCGGTTTCGCTTGGCTTCGTCTTTACGGAGATACTTCGAAACCGGATAGATCGAAACCGTAACGGTTTCGCCCGTTTCGGCTTCGTGTTGTCGGGGCCTAAGGCACAGGGAAAGGTCGATTTTCAAATGGCCTGTAAGGGCTTCTCACACTGACACCTGGGGACATGATATGGCCCCTCTTAAGTGTAGCCTACTCGTGCTGATTTCTCCCAGTTGCCTACCTGCTTTTACTCTTACATTGCAATCGTCCAAATACTATCGGTAATGCGGTTGATACAGTCCATTTACATTTTTACATTTACATTTAGGGCATTTAGCAGACGCTTTTATCCAAAGCGACTTACAATAAGTACATTTGTCATAAGAAGTGCATCAATATATCGCGGTCGGTACAGAAAGGATGTTCATAGAACCAAGTGCAAGTACAACAATCGCTAGGCTAACCAATTCCCCCGTGTTACAGCCATGATAGCAGCTACTGCAGTTGCTACAGCTACTGCAGTTGCTACACAGTCAAGTACCAATCCCTACACTGGATCGGTCCCTAATCCTCTGCCTTCGGATGCCCCCCCCCTCCCAGACATGTCCAACTTGCAGGTGGTCTCCAAGGTGCCCACGGGGTACAGGATGCCCGCGCCCCCCCACTGCCCTAAGATGATGTACGAGATCATGCAGGACTGCTGGAAGGCAGAGGAGCAGGACCGGCCCACCTTCGAGACGCTGCAGTGGAAACTGGAGGGCTACTTTGACCCCGACGTGACGTCCTACGACGACGCTAACCGCTACTAGGGGCACGGACCGCCCAACGGGAACGCTAGCTGACGTTTGGTTGGGCGGCAAAGGGGGAATCGAGTCACTCGATTGTCGAGGAAAAAGTGGAATTGTTTTTAATAAGGCTGTACGACTTAATTTGAAGCACGTTGCCAACCGAACAATTGCTATTTGAATGAAGGATCATGTCCCGGGCTACTGCGTTGTGTTATCGCTCGGTGTAACCGACCCCAGGAGGAGTGACGGGGCGCGTGTACGGACGTTTGAGTGGTTCACTCGTTGGTGTTCATTTTGTGACGACTCGATGCACTTTAGATGGTGAGCGAGGGACGGCGTTCCTGTCCGGTGGGTCGGGTGTACGTTCCCCTCGGCTCGTGGGGAACAACGATGAGGTCTAGAACCCGTGGGTCGAAGTGGAGCAGCTCGCTACGCTGTGGCTACGACGACATGGGGAACCAGTTCGGCATAGCGCACATTCTCTGCATTGTTTGTGTGTCAGAGCGATGCGTAAACAAAGAACTGAGGTGTGTGTAAGGGTTGATTTGAACACTGCCTCCTCCTCTATTATTATGATGACGATGACGAGAACCTGCGCAACAATTATTCCCCGCTCTAGAAGCACAGTATTCTCGAAAGCCTTTTTTAGGTGATCAGAAATGTTAGTGTTTAAGTTAATATGTTGGTGTCATGAAGGTGAAAATGGGTTTAAAAACGTATTGATGGCTTCATTTATTTATGCCAGTTCACTATCCACATCCTGTGAAATGGATTTGATGTATACTAATTATACAAACCTATATATTTGACCTTGATATGTAATGGTTCCTTGACGATAAGATCGCTTTGAGGTTAGGTTGATAACCCGTCAGTGTAATCAAGTTATCTGGGAAACACGTTGACTGGCTTGTATTGTCTAATCAGATGGTGTTGATAAACGCAGTGCCGGAGATTATACCGTATCACATTTGAATTCACTGTTGTAAATGTTTTACCTTGAAGTAGGTTGAACAAATCTTATTAACACTGGCCAATGTTTCAAGGTCTTTAAATGTATCATTGGTTTTAGCACTGATATTTCTTATGCAAAATGATTATTAAAATAATTTTATTTAGTAGGATTTGATTGAGTATTATCTAAGGCCTACCTAGTTTAGTTTCACTTCATTGGAAAATCTGCATGAAATTCATATTTGAGAGACCGACTATCTTTGCCATATGAATCCTAAACGCAACGTCTCAACTCACCACATGATGGCGGTGGTGCTCTCCCTATTTCTGTAACAAGTTCGCCCACTACGTGCACACAGTCTACTTTGACAAGAAGCTTGTGGAAATGGCCGGTCTGGCCTGAACTTCGGCAAAACAATCAAGTGGTGAGAGCAACTTTGAGCTGAATAGTTCGTTCCCCACGCCTCTGCATCACGGAAAGCACCAATCGACGTTCTTAATAGGCTACTGGTAAACACAGTGCCCTTATACCATGAGGCCCCTGGTTCCCAGTCCCCTTATACCATGACACCACTGGTTACCAGTCCCCTTATGATGCAAATGGTAAACCAGTAAGGATGGCCCAGAAATACTGTTTCATGTTTCAGACGCTGCCTTTGAGACGTGAGTATGATAAAGCCACGGTCAAAATGTAACTTTTTCCAAAAAGCAAATGATCCTTTTCTGGGGTCCCCTGGTGTTTAAATATTCCCATTCCATCCCCACTCTAAATGAGGGACCAGGAATCAATGCGTTCTAATTGGAATCAGACAAGGCCGTTGGACAGTTCCCTCCGTTAAGGGCGTATCCATCATCGGAGAATGGGTCTCATCCCGACCCAGACGACGGCGGTTCAGCGGCTGCTCTGCGGCACCAGAGGAACACGGGCCGTCCTGCTCCTTCACAGGCTGCTGAGGAGGAGGCGGGGTCAACGCCTCCGGGAGCGCATGGGTTCACGTCCCAGCTTATAGATGAGTGATGATATATTTAGATATTTTTTACTTTAGTTTTTGTTTAAACAGCCTAACCAAAAATATACTATTGATTACAGATGTGGATTTCTGAAAGATATGCGGCAGTCTTTTAATGACGTTCCTGAATCTTAAACACTACTTTGTACCTTAAGTACAAGTCTTAAGAAGCATAGAGGGCTAAGCAATGGCTAAGAGTGCAGCAGGTTGCTGCCCTCTTAAAACAGGAAGACCACACCACTCTGAAACGATTCTACTTTGTAAAGCATAACAATCTTCTGTTCATGTTTGGTGTTCCCAAAGCAGGCGGGATGGGACGCCTTGGCGGACATGTTGGAGTTCAGGACCGTGGACTCTCCTGTTGCGGCTTCATTCTGATGGGCAGCAAATTACCCAGAATCCCACTGTGTCCCCATATGGATCAACATCTTAATCAGCCCCTCCCAGGGAGGGCGCTAACGAGATGAGCAGAGACCCCGCCCCTCAAACACAAAACCAGTTTTACCAAGATAGTTACCAAGTTACCAAGATATTAATGGTAGTATGATGGTTGAAGATAGTGTTTTACATACACACAGTGTAAAAAAAATTCTGGGA